>NC_048238.1:22693949-22694147 GCF_002007445.2 Ailuropoda melanoleuca | reverse complement strand
ACTCCCCCTGCTTGTGTTCCCTCTCTCGCTGGCTGTCTCTATCTCTGTCGAATAAATAAAAAATAAAATCTTTAAAAAAAAAAAGAAAAGAGAAAGGACTGAAATTAATAAAATTATGAATGAAAAAGGAGAGGTCACGAGCAACACCAATGAAATAGGAAGGATTATTAGAAACTTTTATCAACAGCTATATGCCAA
>NC_048238.1:22623149-22693917 GCF_002007445.2 Ailuropoda melanoleuca | reverse complement strand
ATAAAATTGATAGACCACTGGCAAAACTTGTCCAAAAACAAAGAGAAAGGACTGAGATTATTAAAATTATGACTGAAAAGGGAGAGGTCACGACCAGCACCATTGAAATTGCAAGGATTATTAGAAACTTTTATCAACAGCTATATGCCAAAAAACTAAACAATCTGGAAGAGATGGAGGCCTTCCTGGAAACCTATAAACTACCAAGACTGAAACAGGAAGAAATTGATTTCTTAAACAGGCCAATTAATTATGAAGAGATTGAGTCAGTGATAAAGAACTTTCCAAATAACAAAACTCTGGGCCCAGACGGTTTTCCTGGGGAATTCTACCAAACATTCAAAGAAGAAATAATACCTATTCTCCTAAAGCTATTTCAAAAAATAGAAACAGAAGGAAAGCTACCAAACTCATTCTATGAGGCTAATATTACCTTGATCCCCAAACCAGGCAAAGACCCCCTCAAAAAGGAGAATTACAGACCGATTTCTCTAATGAATATGGATGCCAAAATCCTCAACAAGATCCTTGCTAATAGAATCCAACAGTACATTAAAAGGATTATCCATCATGACCAAGTGGGATTCATACCTGGGATGCAAGCATGGTTCAACACTCGCAAATCAATCAATGTGATACATCATATCAACAAGAAAAGACTCAGGAGCCATATGATCCTCTCAATTGATGCAGAAAAAGCATTTGACAAAACACAGCTTCCTTTCCTTATTAAAACCCTTCAGAGTGTAGGAATAGAGGGTACATTTCTCAATCTCATAAAAGCCATCTATGAAAAGCCTACTGCAAGCATTATTCTCAATGGGGAAAAGCTGGAAGCCTTTCCCTTAAGATCAGGAACACGACAAGGATGCCCACTCTCGCCACTATTATTCAACATAGTACTAGAAGTCCTTGCAACAGCAATCAGACAACAAAAAGGGATACAAGGTATCCAAATCAGCAAAGAAGAAGTCAAATTGTCNGACAAAAAGGGATCAAAGGTATCCAAATCGGCAAAGAAGAAGTCAAACTGTCTCTCTTTGCAGATGACATGATACTCTATATGGAAAACCCAAAGGAATCCACTCCCAAACTATTAGAAGTTATAGAACAATTCAGTAAGGTGGCAGGATACAAAATCAATGCCCAGAAATCAGTTGCATTTCTATACACGAATAACGAGACTGAAGAAAGAGAAATTAGGGAATCCATCCCATTTACAATAACACCAAAAACCATGCGTTACCTTGGAATTAACTTAACCAGAGACGTAAAGGACCTATATGCTAGAAACTATAGATCACTTTTGAAAGATATTGAGGAAGACATAAAAAGATGGAAAAATATTCCATGCTCATGGATTGGAAGAATTAACATAGTTAAAATGTCCATACTACCCAGAGCAATCTACACTTTCAATGCTATCCCGATCAAAATACCGAGGACATTTTTCAAAGAACTGGAAGAAATAGTCCTTAAATTTGTATGGAACCAGAAAAGGCCCCGAATCGCCAAGGGTCTGTTGAGNGGAATGGGATAGACTGGTGATGGGTAGTAAGGAGGGCACGTATTGCATGGTGCACTGGGTGTTATACGCAACTAATGAATCATTGAACTTTACATCGGAAACCGGGGATGTACTGTATGATGACTAACATAATATAATAAAAAAACATTAAAAAAAATCTAAACCTATAAATCTTATCATTTAGAAGCAGCCAGATTTATTATTAGATGAATTTTGATACCAGTAGCTCCATATTTAAATAGAAATTAACTTAAAATTAAATTGTAGTATTTTATTTTCAAGATCAGAACAAAACTCAGCATTGCTTCCACGGAATCAACAACTGTTACATAGTTAGATTTATTATATTAAAATAGATGTTAATGAAGCTAATATTATAAATGAATGGGCTCCCATTCTAGAATTGCTTTAAAATGAAAGGAAGCTTAGTAAAGTTAATTATATGAGTTGTAGTGAAGAGTGAGCGTGAACATATTATTATTGTACTTAAAATAATGGATCTGATCTGCTGACATATAAAGATTCTTAAATGAAATGAGTTAACTTTCATCTAGAGAAATTGCCTCATAGTCCTGTAGGACTATCTACAATAAGGTCCATATACATTAGGCAACCCACTTTAAAGATTGTCATCCTGCAGGTGGTTTCTGTAGTGGAAACTGATTGCAGTATTATGCTCTTAAAGTATCCATCTATGAGAATTTTATTTTCTTTGTTAAGAAAATTTTCATGGCTTTGTTGTATCATGAGGCATTGAAACATCTGAACAAATCAGTATGTGAGTGGTGAGTCAGCTGCTTTCTCCTTCACTTCTTTGGGTAACTAGAGCAATTTGTCAGTAGACAAAAAAACAAAAAAAAAAACAAAAAAAAAAAAACAAAAAAAAAAAAACAAAAAAAACCAAAAACAACCTTTTGTGTTATTTAAGTCTTTCCAAGGCATGCACTGGTACAACACAAACTTCTCCTGTGCAGGTGCAACTAGCCTGGCATCCACACATCATGCAGAATACCTCAGTAATAGCAGCACACTGCACCTGCTCCTGCCACAGTGCTGCTCATTTGTGTATGATATTTGGAACATCTGGAGGAGTATGAATGGTACAGAAAGGAGAATGGAGGGGAAAACAGTGTGAGTACCTAGATGAGAGGAGAGGAGGTCAGCTGAAGTTGTGCAGGGCAAGCCTGAGCATGTCATTGGTGCAAACTCAAGCATCCTTGATGTTCTTTAATAGGAATATCTGGGGGAATCCCATCATGGGGTTTTCATCAGCCTTGAGCTGGTCCACGACCCTGGTGATGATGCAGCTATCTAGCATGGGCTAATGATCCTGCGCCATGATGCTGTGCTAGATTTTCTGGAACAGAAGGCTGAACAATCTCTCCACAATGGTAGCTTTCCCCTGGAATTGCTGTCCTTCCCACCTGAGGCATGATGTAATGTCAATATAAATGGCACCTCTTTGCATTCTGTCATTATTAAAGAACTGGCAGTAATGTTGAATGAACCTGGATCCGGTCTGCCCCCAGATTGGCTTATTTCCCATTCTGGAGCATCACCCTACCTCATTGAGACCTGAGGAGCCTGTGTGATATCGGCAGTGGCAGTGACAACCCAGCATGATCTGCTGCACTGAGAATCTTAAATATTGATTTCACTGTAATTAAAATAACTTCTGACATAAAATTGAAAAGATACCTATTTAAATGAAGCAAGCTTGTAAATAATTAGAGGGATGTATATAAATCGTCATTGCTATTAAAATGTGACACAATTTTTGACTAAGATATGTGTTTAATGGTCCTTCAAATGATTTCCCATATTCAGGGTCTTTTCTAACTTTTTATGATGGTATACCAAGTTTTCAAGTTTAATGTTGTAGTTCCGTAGATTTTTTTCTCCATAAGATTTTATAGTGCCTGGGTTTTTTGTTATTGTTCTTGTTCTTTCTTCAGTTTTTCTTTTGGTTGTTTTCTACTCAGCATGTCCTAAAGAACAAACACAAGAAAGGATATTTTGGAAGATTCAAATCCACGTATACCAGGTATTAAATTAAATATAAACAGACTACTCCATTTTAAAAGTTAAAGGTCGTCAGAAAAAAATACATATAATCTTAAAAGTGAACCTCATTGGCCTATGAAAAAGAATGGGAAAAAATGTACAATATGACAATTAAGTAGAGAAAAGTTGGGTTTTTATTCTTATATTGGACAAGGTAGATTTAAGGGAAGAAAGTATTATTAGGAGAAAATAGGCTTATTTCAATATAATAAGAGGCTAAATCCAAGAGAAAGTCGTAAACATCCTGACCTTATATTTAGATAATAATATAGCCTCATTTTACGAAGCAGAAAGTGACAGAACTAGAAGGAGATGTAGACAAATAATCACAGTGGGTGAATTTAACTCACCTGTCTCTGAAACTAATAGAAAAACAAGGGGAAAAAAACAAAAACAGCAATTCTCACCACCTGAGCAATTCTTCAGATTTTGTCACTTTGGATTCTGCCTTCAAACAAATGTCTTTGATAATTTTTCCAGTTTTTCTAGATTTTCTCAGCAGGATGGTTATGCTGAAATATGCTCTTCTCCATTGCTGGTAGCAGACATTTTCATAAACAGGGTATATTTTTTTTAATGGTGTGCTGTAGTTTGTGGCTTTTATCCATAGAGCCAATTAATATAAAATTAAGAAAATAAACCATTTATTTTAGAATACATGATCTCCACTAGCAATGGATCTGTTACTATCTGCTACTATCTACTAGTGTTATAGATCTAACCTAGTAAAAAAAAGCATCAAGTAAATAAGGTCTGTTTACAGATTCATGTATGCATAGGTTCCTGTATTAGCACATATTGATGAAACAAAATCATGATGCTAGGACTTAACAAAAATCTGAAGGAATTCAAGGGAGTTGTACGAAAGAAATCATAATCTCTGATCAAGCTGTCCGCAGCATATGAAGATCTGTAGTTTGAATATTGTAATCATTTGTATTATGGAGCTCTTCTGATCAAGATAGACTGGGTAAATCAGACCATCTTTCCTCTGAGTACAACCTGAGAAACTAGAACAGAGAGAGAAGGAGAGAAAGATTGGAAAACTAGCAAGGCAAATAAATATTAGAGTAAAAATCCACAAAAGTGAACTCAGCATTTTAAGTGTCATTCATTTTGAGAAGTCTACAAGTTCCGGGAACTTACTTAGAGACTGGGCATTAAACAAAACTAACTTCCAGTAAGTTCATCAGAATACAGGGAGAACAAAGTTCAGGAGTCACTAATTATTGTCTTTTTGTGGTGGGAGATGGAATGGATGTAAATTCTGTAGGGTTTGGGTGGGACACTGAAGGCTCTGGTTTGGAAGCTATAGTGAAACTGAAATCAACCAATTCTAACCAAGTCCTAAAGCCTGACTTTGAGTTATTGGAGTCTCTGATTACATCAAAGATGTCTGGAAATGGTAGTGCTGTGCTGTTAGTTGCTCAGCCAGACTACAATTAAATTTGAATTATCTCTGTAATTTTCATATACTATTTCTGACACACAAGTAAAAATGACTAGGAAAAGTATGAGAAAAAAATGTGACTAAAAGCCAACTGAAGGGTGCCTTGACTGGCTCAGCTGGTGGAGCGTGCTACTGTTGATCTCAGGGTTGTGAATTTGAGCCCCACGTTGGGTGTAGAGATTACTTAATAATAAAATCTTTTTTAAAAAATAAAGAAAATTTTAAAAAAAGACAACTAGTACAACAGATAAAAATAGATACACCAGATAACTGTATAATAGAGTTACCAGATATAAAATTTAAAATGTCACATATATCAAAAAAAAAAAAAAAAGAATTTAGCAGGGAACTGGAAATGAAAACAACAGGTTTTGTTTAATGTATTTGAAGTTCTTTTATAAGGCACCCAAATATTTAGGTTTGTAGTATGCCTGTTAAATGGATCTTTTAATCAAAATAAAACATTCCTTCTTATTTCTAGTTACACTTCTTTTCTTAAAGTTTATTTTGTCTAGCATCAGTGTACCTATTCCAGCTTTATTGTGCTTACTTTTGTTATATTTTTTTTACCATTATTTTATACCTAACCGTATCTTTAAATATAAGTTGTGTGTCATGTAAATAGCATATAATTGGGACTTAGTTTTTGTTGTTTTTTTGGTAATCTAATCTGACAATCTCCACTTTTAATTGGAATGTTTAGGTCTTTTTACATTTAGTTACTATTAATATAGTTTGCTTTAAAATGTCAACTTTAAGTGCCCTTCATTTTCTATGTCCCGTCTCTTTTTGTTTCTCTATTTTTACTTTTGTGCATACTTCTGTGTTTATTAAACATTTTTTATTATTCATATTAAGTTCCTCTATTGGATTTTTATCCGAGTCAGGTTAAAACATGTCCACATATTCTTTGATACTTTTTTCATTCAATAAATAAAGTTTATGGCTCTTCTAAGGATTCTGGGTCAAACTCAAACTCTTTAATCAACGGAATGCAGTGGTTTTGAGGCGATATAAATTTCTGGGCTGAAATTCCAATCAACTGCCATTACCAACTGCCACCACTGGAGGGCGCCATCTTAGCCCTTCGCTCAGTGTTCTTTCCGCATATTTCATTGGCTCCCAGTTTCTATCACATGTTACTTCCCTTCAGCCAGAAAAACTTCCGGTAGCAACGTGAATTAGATTGTCAAGAGACAAATTGTCTCAGGTTTGTTTATGTGAATGTGTCTTGTTTCATTCTCAGTTTGGAAGGATAATCTTGCTGAATATAGAATTCAATGATGATGGTTTTATTTTTTCTTTCATTCTGGTTGTAGTTCTGCGTTATTGCTTTTGAGAAGGCAGCCATCCTCTCAAAGCCCGCAATGACATCGCCTCACAACAGCAGCTTGGCTTCTAACAAGAGGTTAGTTGCCTTTTAAATCATTGTTTACATGTTGGTAAATGTCCTTATTTCTTTGGCAATGTTGGTAGAAATGCATTTGTTAATTTCATCAGTATTATTTATATTTCATGTATATGTCGAATATGCTGTATGCTAAAACTTCAAAATTTATAGCTGTTTTTCAATCAAAAGTGTTGAATTTATACAAAGTAATTATATAAATGCAGTTATCTGACAGTAACATCACGTAAAGCAAAAGGGGGATAAGCAAGCATAAAAGTAACAAAAGCAAAAACCCCGAAATTTTCTTTATTTCTTATTAAATTATGTTTGAATAAATTAGATGCTAATTAAAATAATTTAGGCATATTTCCGAGCATAATCTCAAAATAGTAAAACCTTTTTCCTTATAATTGTTAATCTGCTTCTAATGTTGACCTGGATGAGAAATTTTATGAATAAGCTGACTTTTACTAAAGAAAATGAAGTGACACTTGTGTTACCTATAGCAAAAATTCTTATATTTACAGTAGTTGTATAACATGCAGCTTGCACAAAACATTTTATATTCTGTAATTTATATAAAATAATTAAAATAATCAATGTGATAATTTATGAAACAAGTGAAAGTAAAATGAAAATATTCATATTTTCACATGTGCTTAATATGTAATAATTTGGGTATTTCAAATAATAATTAAATGATTGTGAAACAAATAGTATTTGTAGAAAATGTCAAAGGATAAATACAATAAAGTATAAAATACCAGTGAGTGTATTAAATATGCTTAGTATTTAATGTAAATTAAATAAAAGATAATTTTTATATTTTTACCCTAGTATCAGATTATGAAGGAATTTAAAATGTTATTGTGTTTTGGAAAGAAATTTGACACTGTTCCACAAATTTTATATTTGCCTTTCCTTTTCATAGTAATTCCGCTTCTAGAACTGTATCTGACACAGCTGCTTAAACATGTACTGGGAAGGGGGCTCCTTAAGATGGGAGCTCTGATGTTCCAGCTCCCTGTTTGTTTGCCCCAGCAATGGCTTTCCCTTCCAGGCTCTCCGCCCTCTTTAAGAATTAACTTCAGAAAGGCAGTAAGAGCGGGGAAGCTCCCAGACCCAGGGGGTGGGGGTGACCTGTCCCAAAGAGAAGGCCTAGTCAGCTGATCCACCAACTGAATTCCCCCTCAGGTCCAGACTGGACCAGGAGGGCTTTAAGTTATTTCTGGTTATACTGTGTTCCTTTATTCAATTGCAAAAAGAAAGTGCTCCGTGTAGGGCCCAGGCTCTTAGCAGCAGTGTAGCACTCTGCCCTTCTTCGATTAAACCACTTTTTTCTTTTTTTTAAGTACATGAAAAGCAGAACAGTTGTAAAATAAAGTGTGTCCATACAGTGAATATTATACCACTTTTACAATCACTCTGTTAAATCTATATGTACTCACAGAAAACATCTTCAAGACACAATGTCAATTAAAAAGATAAATTGAAGACTTTCAAATAAGTGTACAGATGTATAAATACATTATTTATGTAACTATGTATGTGTGTTTGCATTTGCTAATACACACGTTTGATTGCTAATCATGGTTTCCTTCCACAAAGGGAAATACATTTGCATTTTTTTGCAAGTTTTAAGATAAGTACATGTGGTATTTGTAACTAATATAAAAGTCAAAGAAATAGTCACATGAAAACATAATATTAAAGGTTATTTTGAAATATCTACAATCCTGCTTTTTGTCTCTACCAAATTGCCTTTTTGGGTAATTTTATGTTAATTGATTCATACAATATGTGGTGTAATTTGCCTTGCTTCCTTCATTTGGCGTAGGGTTTTAGAGGTTCATCCATGTTCTAGCATGTATCAGAAATCAGTTCCTTCTCATTGCTGACTTAGAATTCCATTGTGTGGTTAATAACCACTTATCGTTTACCTGTTTATGAATTGATAGAGATTATAGTTCCTCCCAGATTTTGGATATAATGAATAAAGTGACTATGAACATTTTTGTAGAAGTAGATAAATACCTAGAAGTAGAGGGCTTGGATCATATGGTAGAGTATGTTGAACTTTTTAAGAAAATGCCTAAATGTTTTCCAAGTTATTGTACCGTTTTGTAATCTCAGCATCATTCTGTGAAGTTCCAGTTGTTCCACATCCACATCAACTTTTGGTTTTGTGACACTTCTAAAATTTACCCCTTAGAGAAGGTAGGAATTGCTATCCAATTATGGATTTTATTTTTATTTCCCTGGAAGACTAAAGGTGTTGGGAATTTGATCATGTGCTTATTGAATGTTCTCTAGTGAAATATTTACTAAAGATAAATTGTGTGCATATTTAAAAGTTATTTTCTGATTATTGATTGAGATAATTCTTTATGCATTCTGGATACAAGTCCCTTTTTCAGATATATCTGTTATAAATATTTTCTCCAGATCTGTGCCTTGTTTTCATTTTTTAACTTTTAGAAAGAGAAGTTTATATATTTGATGAAATACATTTTATTTTTAAAAAAAAATTTATGTATTTATTTGAGAGAGACAGAGAGAGAGCACATGAGGGGGGCGGGCAGAGGGAGAGAATCTTCAAATAGACTCGCCTCTGAGAGCGGAGCCTAATGTGGTGCTCTATCTCACAACTCATGAGACCACGACCCCAGCCAAACCTAAGAGTCAGACGCTTACCCAGCTGAGCCACCCAGGCACTCCACGTGTTATCTTTTTTTTATCCTAACAAATCTTTTTCTATAGCAAGGATTGAAAGATTTTTTCCTATGTGCATGTTTATAGTTTGTACTTTTATATTGAAGTCTAAGATCTATTTCAAGTTCATTTGTGTAGTGTGAAATTCATATCCAAATGCATTTTTCCACATGGTTATTCAGTTGTTACAGTAGTTATTGAGTAACTCTTCTTTCTTTCATTAGATTGGTTTGGCATCCTTGTCAAAAATTAACTGGCCAAATTTCTAGACTTTCTTTTCTGTTCTGTTCTGTTCTGTTCCATTGTCTCTTTATGCCAATATTATACTCTCTTGAATATTGAATATAAGAAGTTTTGAAATCAGGCAGTAAAGATCCTTCAACTTGTTTTAAAGTTTTGGGCTATTCAGAAAATTTATGTATATGTATCTGATATTTCTGAGTGTATTTAAGGTTTTGATTTCATTGTTACTCTCTGTATTTATGCAAGATGATAGCAATTTGAAATAAGCAAAACTTCCTTTAGTTGTCAAAAAAGTGAGTTGCACATTGTTACTGAAACATTATCAGGAGAAATAAACAGGGCTTGGAATGGGAACAGATCAAGGGAAAAAAAAGTCTCTATATAGTATCCAACAGTGATAACTAAACTCAGAAAGAAAGCATTATTTCTTTCAGAAGCTTCAACAATGATTTATTTTATCCTCTCTGAATTTTACCTGTCTCTAACAGTTAACAGTTATTTCCTAGATTGTTGCTAAGCAATGACTGTAAGCTTGTACCTTCTCAGTTTACCATTTGCTACACAGAATTTCTAGCATAAATCTTTGCCAAAATATTGCTTTTTTATTCTACAAATTAATAAAGTACACCTATCTTATGTAGAATTTAATACAATTTTTTTCTCAGTAATGCAGTCTTTAGGGAGGCAAAATTAAATTTGTTGGGTCATTGACTCTTATAGAATTTGGTTAATTTGTAATTCCTTTTTTTAGTACATACACACACACACACACACACACACACACACACACAGAGGCAACTGAACAGGATCTACATAAAAGAAAAGCAGACCATATCATCACTATGATATATGGTTCATCTGATTTGATTCAGCTCATTTCCCTGGAAGAGATGCCTGCTGGGAACTGTATCTTTTCTGCTTATTTTGAATGCACTAAAAGACCAATTATAAACACTGGCACAGCATTTTATAATCTTATTTGTACTTTTATATTTTGTTTTACAAACTTGTTTTAGTTTATTTTTCTATGGATCAAGTAAACCATCCAGACTTGTTGCAATAGTGGTAATGATACTTACCTGCAGTCCCAGTAAAAGAGTCCAAATCTTGGAATGAGGCTTAGTGAGTCCTTAAGCAAATAATTACATTTCTATAAACCTCAACTAACTTTATTGGCAAAATGAAGATAATAATTATTTCCTCCTAAACTGAGAAACTGTACAAATATATGCAATCCTCTAAAACAAAGTTTGTTGTTACATTTCAGCCAAGAAATTATGATCAAGGTCTATTTTTTTAAAAAAAGATTTATTTCTTTTAGAGAGAGAGCGTGTGAACACATGAGTGGGGGGAGGGGCAGAGGGAGAGGGAGAGAAAGAGAATCTCCAGTTGACTCCCCACTGAGCAGGAAGCCCAATGGGGGCTCGATCTCACAACCCTGAGATCATGACCTGAGGTGAAATCAAAAGTTGTATGCTTAACCAACTGAGCCACCCAGGCACTCCTCAGGGTCTCTCTCTTAGAACAGGGAAACATCTTTTCAATTCTTCTCCCCTCTTTTAATGTTTCTAACAATATTTTTTCTATGCTGATACCAAGTTTTACACAATTCTAACTATTTAAATGATAAGAAAATATTTCACTTCTCTCGTATTTATTTAGGTTTCTTTATTAAGTAGAACTTAAAAGGTTGTCCTTCTGTAGATGTTATCATGTTTTCTTTGCATCACAGATCAAGTCACTCTATTTGTCTTTCTCTTTGTAATTTGCACAGTGAAATTCTCTGAGATCCAAAGTGAATTTAGAATTCACTCAAAGTCACTCAGGTCACTCAAAATATATATTTTGGTATCTTGTGTTAACAGTAGATAGAATTTTTTGTCCAATAGTCAACTATTTGTCCTAACACTATTTAATAAATAATACTTTTTAACCCACTAAACTGGGGGTTTTATCTATATATCTTAAAATTTTATATAAGAGTCTATTTCTGGGCAAACTCATTTAATCTATTTATTTACCATTACCATACTTCTTTTGTATTAGATAATAATTTTAGTATCTCTTAGCCAAGGTTTCCTGCAGTCCCACTTTCCAAAATTCTATTACGGTTGCTTTGCTCTTAATTCCTCCCCATTCATTTGAGTTCGTTTTGGTTAATAAGAAGGTAATCATATTGGAACCAAATTGCACACTTTTTAGAAGAGATATAACTGAGCCAGTAGAGATAGGAAAGGAGACTGAATTACCACTTTTGGGAAAAATATTCTCTCCCTTATTTATGTACTGGGCCATTGGAAAAGAAAAAGGTACAACTTAAACAATAGAGGTTTTCTCATGGCTGAAATACTGCACTTGCCAGGTCATATAATAATCTAAGTATAATACTACCATTACTTAGATCATTATAGTTACATCCCTTTAAATGTTTGTTTAGGAGTAAGGACAAAGAATTAAACTATGGTATTGTTTGGGTGATTAAATTGTAGCTCATAATGGTTTAACCATTCTTTTTTTTTTTTTTTTATGTTATGTTAGTCCCCATACAGTACATCATTAGTTTTTGATGTAGTGTTCCATGATTCATTGTTTGCGTATAACACCCAGTGCTCCATGCGTGGTTTAACCATTCTGAGACTGATGCATAAAAATTTCTGGATATGTCAGAGCTACATTGTTATATTCAGCAAAGAAACAGGGACACTTGTTAGAATGAAGAGAAATCAGCTTAAATGTTACTTTTCCCTTGTTAGCAAGATAATTATTCAGTCGATACTCAGAGAGTAAGGCACTCTTAAAAAGAAAAAAAAAAGATAAATCAAAGAGAAGGTTCTGCTTATAGAACACTTTATTCTGAATTGTAAGATATCTGCATAAATACTTTTAATGCATACTAGAATGTGGTGAATGCCAAAATGAAAGTCACTGGGATGATGGACTTTAGAGGGGGAGAAGTTACTATCATACCCAGCAATCTGGTATGACTTCATGGTTGACTTGGCATGTGAGCTACACCTTGACAGATGGTTTAGATTTGGGGTTGATGAGATGGCATCACTGGAAGAGTTGAGACAAAGCCACTGAGGGGCAGAGACTTAGTATATATTCAGGAGAAACTAGGTAATTTATTTTGGCTAAAATATAAGAGTGTGTGAGAAAAAACAGTGGGAGATAATTTTGGAAAGACAGTTAGAGGCCAGATGGCAAAATATCTTGAACAGTAGCTATTAGATTTTGTATTTTATTTTGTTGGTAATTTGGGGCCTGTGAAGTATTTTTTTAAGGCATTGCTGTGAATGGTGCTATGCTTTAGAAAGGTTACGAAACTGATTATCTTCCTAGATAATAAGCAGTTAGACGGGCATTCATATAGTACTAGTGAGAGTCTAAGATTCTAAAATCACCAGGTTCAGAAAGGTTTAGATAATGTTATCTTACCAATGGCCATGAAAGTTTATCTACTAAGCCATTTCTCCTTTTGCACTATCATGTTTGATGTCAAATTAATATTTTTTCTTGTTTTTACCTTTATTTAAAGAAAGTTGTTAATATCCTTTGAAAGAAGTTAACTGAAGTATTCATTGCCCTTGAAATTATTAGAATAACAAATATGTGATATGAAATATTAAAGATTTCTAATGCATTAAAATAATTCTAAAAGATCATGTCATTTGAACATAAATTTGCATTGTATCTGTTTCATATATACATTTTTTTCTCAATATAGTTATAAATCAGTGCACCTTCAAGATATCTCTGCTATACCCAGATTAAGATATTGGAATATCACTACAGGTTAATTTAGTGTTTCATGTGAGATTATTCGTTTTATTTAATTTTTATATAAAACCCATACTCACCAGAAAACCTTCATTTTATTTATCATGTGCATTATTTATTGAATTATGGATATATGCAGTTGGTATTCATTTTGATAAACACTAAAAATGTAAATGAAGTCAACTCAATAATTAACTTGAGTGCTCATGCATTAAAAGAAATGACTAAAGAAGTAGCAAAATCTAGTTGTAACTGCTGGTAGTCCATTAGTAGAAACCAAATCAATTCTTAGTGACACATAATCTCGTTACATTGCAATAGCTAATGGATAATTTTTATTAAAAGTCAAATGTCAGGGCGCCTGGGTAGCGCAGTTGTTAAGCGTCTGCCTTCAGCTCAGGGCGTGATCCCGGCGTTCTGGGATCGAGCCCCACGTCAGGCTCCTCCACTGGGAGCCTGCTTCTTCCTCTCCCACTCCCCCTGCTTGTGTTCCCTCTCTTACTGGCTGTCTCTCTGTCACATAAATAAATAAATAAAATCTTTAAAAAAAAAAGTCAAATGTATAAAACATTGTTACTGTGCATTTTGTTTAGGAACTAACATTGATGCCCTATAAAAGACTGTAGCATAGGAATTTAGAAAACTGACAGGGATCAGGCTTTGTAATTCTTAGCACATGAGGAGATTTTCAAATTTAATGTTTATTAGTTTTGCACGTGTGAAGTTGCAGTTGTTGTCATATACTTGATCACTGCTGTCTTTTCAGTTGAGATGCTAACACATGGAAATATGTGGGAGTTATATAGGACCTACTAATGGACTGGATACAATAGAAAAACAAAAGATTGACCCCTAGATTTTGGTTTGCCTAACAGAATGGCTTCATGGTTTCTGTCTTGTGCAGTTAGGGCTGCCATAACAAAGTACCATAGATTAGGTGGCTTATAAAAAACAAATTTATTTCTCACAGTTCTGGGGCCTGGAGGTCTGAGATTAGAGTGCAAGTATGAACAGGTTGTGATGAGGGCCCTCATCCATGTTGTAGACTGTTATCTTCTTGTGTCCCCCCATGGCAGAAAGAGGGCTTGAAAACTCTCTGGGTTTCCTTTTATTAGGGCACTTATCCCATTTGTGAGGGCTCCATCCTCATGATCCAATTTCTCCCAAAGTCCCCACCTCCTAATATTATCGCAGTTGGGGTAGGATTTCAACATATGAGTTTTAGGAGGACACAGGCATTCAACCCATAACAGCTACCACTCACAGATAGTAGTGAGTGTAAGAAAAACAGAGCCAAGAGATAAAAATCTCAATAGCCTTTTACATATGATCTTGAAATACCTTTTATCTGATTGGGTAGAAATGGCAAGAATGCCATTAGATGTTAAGATATGGACTTCAGCAGTGAGATCTGTAACAGGGAGATGTTTTTTGGGAGCTGTTAGGATATAAATTGCTAATTGAAAGCATAAAAGTAAACTGGACTGCTCAAAAATAGTGAAAAGAGAAACTGATGTCCTGGGGTTGAGGCTTGGGGTATTTAATCATTGACTGCCTTAGTAAAGGAGATTGATCTTGAAAACAAGTCCAAGGAAAGGCAGGCAAAAAGGGTAAAGCCATTCAGAAGAGGGACTGCCGCAGCATCTTGGGGAACAAAATAAAAGTGTTACTGAGGGGCACCTGGGTGGCTCAGTCGGTTGAGTATCCAACTTTGGTTTCAGCTCAGGTCATGATCTCAAGGTCATGAGATTGAGTACCACGTGGGGCTCCGTGCTCAGTGTGGAGTCAGCTTGAGATTCGCTCTCTCCCTCTCCACCCCCTCACCTGCTCTTACATGCACACACGTGTGCACTCTCTCTCAAATAAATAAAATCTTTAAAGAAAAAGTGCTGAGATTAGGTTTATGAATAATTAATGATAATCTTTAACAGTTATTGAATGATTACTGTTTTCTTAGTACTAAGTACTTTATCTGGATTGATTCATTAGTCTTCAGTAACAGCATAAGGTACTATTATCTTTGTTCATCAATGAGAAAAACAGGGTTAGAGGAAGTAAGAAACATATACAAATTAACACAGGTAGTAATTGGTGTTTATGGGATTGGAACCCAGGCAACATAAATCCAGAGATTGCATACTTAGCCTATATGATCCGTTTCATCCCTAATCGTCTGAAAAAAATCCTCTTTGAATTTTTTCCTGTATGTGAAAGATAAACAGAAATTTGTCAGTAGAGAAAGGATTGAAGGCTGTCAAAATTGGGCTTTATTCTATGCTCATGTGATGTTCTGTTGAATGATAGAGTGAAGTGATACTGACTTCTTTTGAGCCTCCAAACTCGAGTCATGTAAGGATCCTTGAGTGACAAGACAATGATATCACACATGGTATTTTGGTTAGTTCTGACATTGTCTTGAAGAATTACATTCCAGTTTTCCTTTAAGGAATTATGCATCCTGAGATCTCAATTTCAAAGGTTTAAGTAAAGATAACCCAACCCTATTTCTGCTAGGGTTGCATAAACTAAGTATATCAAAAAGAGTGTCGTGCTCAACTGCCCAAAGAATTGATTGATACTGGCTTTTTTGATATATAAAACTCTGTTTTGGGGGTGCCTGGCTAGCTCATTTGGTAGAACATGCAACTCTTAATTTTAGGGTCACTACACTGGGAGTAGAGCATACTAAAAACAAACACAAAACAAAACAACTCTGTTTTTAAAAATTTGGAATTCTAACTCTATTAAGATAATATAAAAATCTCTTTTAAATTTGCTGCCTTGATTTCTTCTAGAAGGTTAATTCCTTGCTACTGCCCTAATCTGTGGAGATTACAATGTTATTCTCCTAGACTGCTATGTCATGTTGAGGCAGGAGCAGGGTCCTAAAAATACCACAGCAGATTTAGTTGTTGATTCAAGGCAACTGTCCAGAGAGTTTAAGTGAGGATCATTCCACACGTAATTAGTAATTCCCATGTTATTTGAATTACATGAAGTGTGTTCACACTTTAGCATCATTTATTCCTTGGTGCACTCGAGATCTTGCACTCGAGGTCTCTAACACCACCCTCAAGATAGATGATTTCTTAAGAGAATTCACAGAAACCAGGAAAGCTATTAAAATTACAGTTTATTACAGCAAAAAGATACATATGACAGTCAGGAAAGGGAAAGAGCACATAGGGAGGAATCCAGGAGACACCAGGCGTGGCTTCCAGTTACTCTCTTCCTGTAGAGTTGCACACACAGTGCTTCATTTTTCCAGCACTAACGTGCTGTGGCACACGCAGAATGTTGACAGTCTTGGTCACGTAAGCATGGAGCATGTCCACCGCTGACCTTAGCAACTCCATCTACAGCCCTCATGGACGACACACTGAGGCAGGATGCCTCAATGCTTCAAAGTGCCAGACATTATCAAAACAGGTATTTACCGTAAATCACATCACTAGCATCAACTATCTGGTATGGCCCAAAGCATCAGATATACAAACACATGCTTATCAGGTAGGATATTCTAAGAGCTCAGAGGTTACATATCAGGAGCTGGATAAGGGCCAGCCCTGAAGAAGTTAGGCAAGTAAAGGCTTTGAGCAATCCAGGCCTCAGAGTTAAACTTTGAAGTTACTTTTTATGTATAGTATTATAATATTATGAATCATATTATGTATGTTACTTTTACGTATAGTATTTTGTCCTACATAATGTCTTAGTGATTTTTTGGTATATGTGAAAATGATTTCTAACTTTCTGTTTTCATTTTCCATTTTATAAAACACTTTTAATTCTAATTCTTTTACTTCTAATTCTCATGACTTTGAGTTGTCCAGTATTGCCTAAAAATATATGCAATCATAACTTCTTATACGTTTACAAAATAGTTATCTTTCAGTATTTTCTGATATTGCTGGGCCTTACTTCTTATTTTTGTCTAATTAAATGAATTTAACTTCTGGGGAAATTTTTAGATGACTGAGGTGATAATTTTCTCATTGCTAAATTAAATGAGAAAATAGAGAAGCCTTCAGCATGTGCAATAAGTGTGACATGAGAGAAAACAGAGTAAGAATTTTTTATGAATTAGAGTTATTGTGATATATATATATATATATATATATATATATATATATATATGATTGAAAAATGTGACAGGTCCTGATGCAGTTGTATTTCAAAAATGCAGAAAGCACAAAACAGTAATAATTTCTAGGAAGAAAAATAAGAAACTGTTTTATAATTGAGAAGAAACATGAATGTGACCATGATAGGCACTGAAATAATAAACAACCAAACAAAAACATTAACAAAGACATGATAATAGAAGTTAAGGGCAAATAATTAATTAATTGGACATCTGTTTTTTGCTCTTTTCACTGTCCAGTTCCCATTTTTCTGGTGCATCTTTAGGAGACAACCCCAAATTTCACTTCCTTACACCTCAGGGGAGAAGATATGACTCCACTAATCAATCCTCCATCCCCCTGGCCAAAGTGCTTGGTCTAGGGGTGAATCCATAATCCTTGTTAGGTCAGTGTGAAGTCTTTTCCTGACACTGATGGAAACACAAGTTTTTTTCCTGCTGTATTTGGTAAATTTGGACAGGAGAAAAGTGGCTATCAAGCTAACTGCACAATAAATCCCGAGGGGATTTGTTAAAGCCTGTTACCCAGGTCACAACCTACATCAACTAAATCAAAATTTCTGGTTTATAGAATCTGTGCTTCACTTGAGTTTACAGACTCCTTAGGGAATTCTGATTGGCATTCAGTGTTAAAAACCCGAGAATAGCGATTCTCAAACTTTCGGATGCCCCTGCATCAAGAGTGGGCTTGATAAAAACTAGATTGTTTAGCCCAACCACACCATTTCTTTTTCGTGAGGTATGGGGAGGTGGGATGGGGAATTTGTATTTCTATTAATTGCCCAGGTGATGCTGATTCTGGATCAGACTTTAAAAATCACAGCACTACTCTGTGAAGGTTTGCATATGATAGTGAAAAGGATGCTTTGCTTTTGAAGAGAGGAAAACATTAGAAGTTAAAAAAAAAAAAAAGACTGGGGTGCCCGGGGGTGTAGTTGGTTAAGTGTCTGGCTCTTGATTTCGGCTCAGGTCACAATCTCAGGGTCTTGGATCCGAGCTCCAAGTCCTGCTCTGCGCTCAGTGGGGAGTCTGCTTGAGGATTTTTCTCTCTCTGCCTCTGCCCCTGCCCCCACTGGCGTACTCTCTCTCTCTCTCTCATATAAATAAATGTATCTTTAGGGAAAAAATGCAGAAATTTCAAGTAAGTGTAGTGTTATAGGTCGACCTCGTTGACTTTTGAGAGCTTGTATTTAGAAGATTCCAGTGTATGTCACTGATGCTGTTTAGTGGTCACATTACGAGGTCTGGCAGTGGGTCAGTATGACTAGTGGTGATAACTACTATGTGATGTGCTTATACTAAAGCTGCACTACATCTTAAGGTTTTCATCTCATTGCACCTTCACTACCCAGGGAAGGTATTCAGATACGTCTAGTGTAGCGATAAAGAAACTGAAGATCAGAGTTAAGTATTTTGCATGTGGCCACAGAACAAATAAGTGGGAGAACTGAGATTGGAAACTAGAAAAACCGACTCTAAAAGCTATGCTAATGCCCAAGATTAGGAGGTGGAGGAGGCTTCATAGCAGATGGAGGTAACTGGCCCATGTCCTTCAGTGTGGGGAAACCTCTGGTATGAGGTCAATCTGAGGACACAGCAGTATGTAGCCACCACTAAAATGTAGCTTCAGGTCTGTTTCCACACGTCTTGAGGAGGATTTAAAAATGTACCGAGTGTGCCAATAATTCAAGTGTTCTGAGTTAAGGTACTGTGGGTCAGACATATCCCTGAATATCTGCATTCCTTTGGATATTAAAAGCTCCTGTTAAGTGAGAGGGTGGCCCAAGACTTCAAAGACGAAAACACTACATGCCAAATAACCTATTCCACAATGAGGTGGTATATGATCTTGCAAAGGACCTCACCAGACCTGGTTCTGCCGCCATCAGCCTGCTACTCAATTAAGATGTGCAGGAGAGTTGAGGTAGAAAAGAGAAGAATGTTCTTTCTCCCATTCTTCTACTATTTATCTACATTTGTTTATTGTGCTCACATGTGATGTTACATTAGTTTCAGGTGTACCACACAGTGATTCCACAAGTCTGTATGTTGTGCTGTGCCCCCCACAAGTGGAGGTACCGTCTGTCACAATACAATACCATTGACTGTATTCCGTATACTGTACCTTTTATTCCAGTGAATTACTCATTCCATTAACTGGAAGCCTGTGTCTCCCACTTTCCTTCACCCATTTTTCCCATTCACACCCTTGCAACCATCAGTTTGTTCTCTGTATTTTTGGGTCTATTTCTGCTTTTGGTTTGTTAATTCATCTGTTTTGTATTTTAGATTCCACATGTAAGTGAAATCATATGGTATTTGTCTTTCTCTGACTTATTTCACTTAGCATAATACCCTCTAGGTCCATCCATGTTGTTGCAGATGGCAAGCTCTCATTCTTTTTATGGCTGAGTAATATTCCATTGTATATATATACTACATCTGCTTTATCCATTTATCTATCAGTGAACACTTGGGCTGCTTCTGTGTCTTGGCTATTGTAAATAATGCTGCAATAAACATAGGTGTTCATATATCTTTTTGAATTAGTGTTTTTGTTTTCTTTGGAATTACTGTATCTTATGATATTTCTATTTTTAATTTTTTTTGAGGAACCTACATACTGATTTCCACACTGGCTGCACCAATTTGCATTCCCACCAACAATGCACAAGGGTCCTTTTTTCTCCACATCCTTAACAACACTTGTTATTTTTGTCTTTTTCATTCTAGCCATTCTGATAAGTCTCTGAAGTGATATATCATTGTGGTTTTGATTTGTATTTCTGGTTGTCTTCCTTGGAAAAGTGTCTAGTCATGTCTTCTGCCCATTTCTTAACTGGATTAATTTTTGGGGTGGGGTTGAGTTTTGTAAATTCTTTACAGATTTTGGATACTAATCCTTTATCAGATAGGCCATTTACAAATATCTTCTCCCATTCCCTGGGCTGCCTTTTAGTTTTGTTAATTGTTTCCTTCACTGTGCAGAAGCTTTTTATCTTGATGAAGTCCCAAAAGTTCATTTTTGCTTTTGTTTCCTTTGCCTTTGGAGATGCAACTAGCAAGAAGTTACTATGGGGGCGCCTGGGTGGCACAGCGGTTAAGCGTCTGCCTTCAGCTCAGGGCGTGATCCCGGTGTTATGGGATCGAGCCCCACATCAGGCTCTTCCGTTGTGGGCCTGCTTCTTCCTCTCCCACTTCCCCTGCTTGTGTTCCCTCTCTCACTGGCTGTCTCTATCTCTGTCGAATAAATAAATAAAATCTTTAAAAAAAAAAGAAGTTACTATGGCTGAGGTCAAAGAGGTTGCTGCCTGTGTTCTCCTCTAGGATCTTGATTGTTTCCTATCTCACATTTAGGTGTTTCATCCATTTTGAATTTATTTTTGTATATGGTGTAAGAAAGTGGTCCAGTTTCATTCTTCTGCATGTTGCAGTCCAGTTTTCCCAACACCATTTGTTGAAGAGACTGTCTTTTTTCCATTGGATATTCTTTCTTACTTTGTCGAAGATTAGTTGACTGTACAGTTGTGGGTCCATTTCTGGGTTCTTTATTCTGTTCCATTGGTCTATGTGTCTGTTTTTGTGCCAATACCATACTGTCTTGATGACTAGAGCTTTGTAATATAGCTTGAAATCCAGAATGGTGATGCTTCCAATTTTGTTTTGCTTTTTCAGGATTGCTTTGGTTATTCAGAGTCTTTTGTGGTTCCACACAAATTTTAGGATTATTTGCTCTAGCTGTGAAAAATGCTATTGGTAATTTGATAAGGATTGCATTAAATGTGTAGATTGCTTTGGGTAGCATAGACATTTTAATAATGTTTGTTCTTCTAGTCCATGAACATGGAATACTTTTCCATTTTTTTGTGTCCTCTTCGATTTCAGTCATAAGTCTTCTATAATTTTCAGAGTACAGAACTTTACCTCTTTAGTTAGGTTTATTCCTAGGTATCTTATTGTTTTTGGTGCAATTGCAAATAGAATTGATTCCTTAATTTATTTTTCTGCTGCTTCATTATTGATGTATAGAAATGCAACATATTTCTGTACATTGATTTTATATCCTGCAACTTTGCTGAATTCATGTATTAGTTCTAGCAATTTTTTGATGGAGTCTTTCAGGTTTTCTACATAGAGTATCATGTCATCTGCAAATAGTGAAAGTTTGACTTCTTCCTTGCCAATTTGGATGCCTTTTATTTCTTTTTGTTGTCTAATTGGTGATACTAAGACTTCCAGTACTATGTTAAATGGTAATGGTGAGAGTGGACATCCTTGTCTCATCCCTGACTGTAGGGGAAAGCCTCTCAGTTTTTCCACAGTGAGGATGATATTAGCTGTGGGTCTTTCATATATAGCCTTTATTATGTAGCCCTCATATCTATTCAAGAAGAATTGCTCTATAAATAGGTGTAGATTTGGTGTATCCCAACAGCAGGTGAATTCAAGTTCTTCCTACATTGCCATCCTGGACCAGAACTCCTTCACAAAGTATTTTTAAAAGAGTTGTAATGGGAGGTATTTTCTCCAAACTCATGAGACAGGGAAAGATGGTTTTCTTATTCTCTCAAGCCTAGTGCAAAGGGCTTTAGAACATTTGCCCCCATCAAGGTCAGCCCTGCAGTAAATTCACTGCACACACAATGAGTGATCTTCACAACTCTGAGAGAAAAGCAGCTCTTCAAGAAAGCCTACAATCCAAAAATAGATGTTTACGTAACTGGTGCAAAGGAGCACTGGAGATGATCGATTATTGACACATTCTCTGAGAATGATGAGGAGCGCACAACACTGGAGAGAGCTGCAGGAACTCACACCTGTGGTGGTTTCCTCCTGTATGTTGTGGGCTGCAGCACTGATGGGGTGAAGTGACATTATTGACTGCTCCAGAGGATCAGGAACTTCAGTGGTCAAAAGAGGATCCTCCTCAGTGATCACAGCAGTCCAGTAAGTGCTTCTTCCTGTGCCATTCAGTGGATATGAAATAGCAGCATTCCCTAAGATCATCTGGAATGCTTGATGCAAATCACATTCCTGTGCCCATTGCCAGTGCCCAAGGTTCTAATCCAGTACATGTGGAGAAGGGTATGAGGGATTATATTTTTAATGAGTACCTAGGTGGTGATGTTGTAGCTGCACTGGGCCACCCCTGCCTTACATCTAGGGTTAGTGATTGCAGGAAGATTGTCCAAGAATTAAACAACGTAGGTAAATCAGGAAGCTGGCCATACAAAAAGAACACAGACTGTGCCGAGTTAAAGGAATGCACAGAAAGCAGATATCATGGCTATTCTTTTCCTCTAATTTAAATAGAATAAAATCATTCCATTTCAAGAGAAAACAACCAAAGGGAAAAGGCATTTTAAGGATTCACATGTATATATTCTCTAAGCTCAATTAAATGTGTCATGTCATTCATAAATTACTGGCGTAGCCCACCGAAACCAGCCCCACCGTATGTAATTTGCTGCAACTAGGTGATCAGGTTGGGCATGCCGACATGGTGTGTTTGGGAACGCGGGTTGGCAAGGCAGGAATTCTGCGGCCAGCCTGCAGTAGGTTTCAGAGGTTTGGAGAAGAGAAGGGACTCCGCCTATCCAGAGTCATTCCCATCAGATCACACAATGAGTTACTCGAAGCCAGTATTCACTAGGGACTAGATGCCAATTTGCAAGCCATCTCCTGCAACCTGTTGCTTTCCTTTCTTCCAGAAGGCGGCGGGTTCCTTGCTCCTGGCCTGATCTGCGGACGCTGCTCTGCTTCCCATGGAGTCCCGTGGGGTCGCTCGGCACCTCGTTCTCCCAGCAGTGATGGGTGGACAACGTGTGCAGGTTCCTGTGCTAGCATGTCTCAGGCCCAGCTCCACTGTAGCCGCTTCAGCCAAGCAGCTGAGAGACAGTGTCCGATCTCCTTGGTTTGCAGGCTCCAGAATATGTGACTTTGCAGTGCTTCCAGGGTGTTCCGTGGGTCGTGCTTGCTAGTTTGCCCTCCGGTGATGTGTGGAAACTTGTGCACGTTGTGGTGCCCGTCGCCCCATCCCAGCTTCACTGTGACTGCTGAAACCCAAGGCTGCAGGAATCCCTATGTTCGACCCACGAGACCTTCACTCACAAAATGTCTGCAGTTTTCAGTGCATTTCTTACCACCACCGGCTTCCCTGTGGCTGACTAACGCAAAGTATTCAGAAAGCATGCCTGATGTCCTTGGCTTTGATGCACCAGACTCTTTTGGTTCATTTAATTGAAATCACGATTCCATTAAGATTATTGAGAGAGCTCCCAAGAACCTGCTGTGTCCCTGTTGGAGCAGGCAAATCTCTGGCTCCAGAAGGATCTGTGGGTGTACAGAGCATCCAGGCCAGTCCGACTGGTAATGATTACTGGTTTTGACCATAGTATGGGTGAAAACGTACGCACTTTTCAGTGAATTTCTTCCCGTCATCGTACGTCACTGCGGCTGATTAACCCAAAGTATTCTGAGCATGCCCGGTCTCCTTGGATTTAGCGCTCCAAACTCCTTTTCTTTCATTTAATTGGAATCCTAATTCCATCAATATTGTTGAAATCTCTCTCCTGAAACTGCTGTGAAGCCCTAAATCAGCAAGCTGATTCCTCAGTGTAGACTGATCTGGGGGGCGTTCCTGTGTTTCTAGGTGATTCTCAGTGGAAACGAAACCTGATTTTGCCGGAGGTGATGTGTGAATATGTATCCACATTTCAGTGCATGTATTCCCTAGTCAGATAGTTCCGCCATGTACACCAAAGCTCTCAGAAATCATGGCTCTTCTCTTAGTCTTTGCTATAAGACAATTACTAGTTTTACATATTTGGAATCCTATTCCATCAATATTATTGAAATATCTCTCCTGAAACTGATGTAGTGCCCAGAGGTAGCAGGCTGATTCCTTCCTCCCCCAAACTAGGGATATTCAATACTTATATGGGATTCCGTTTGGGTGGTACTTCTAGTTTTTTGATGAGTGACATATGAAAAATTGTGCACTTTTCAGTGCATTTCTTCCCATCACCGGTTTCACTGTGGCTAATTGACCCAAAGTATTCTGAAAGTATGCCTGGTGTCCTTGGCTTTGGTGCCCCAAAGTCCTTTTGTTTCACATAGTTGGAAACTTAATTCCATTAAGATTGTTGAGATATCTCTCGTGAACCTGCTGGGGTCCCTATTTCAGCAGGCTGATTGCTGGCTCCAGAACGATCTGTGGGCATTCAGAGAATCCAGGCCCCGAGCCTCTGGTAATGATTACAGGTTTTGACCATAGTATGTGTGAAAACGTGTGCAGTCTTCAGCGCATTCATTTCCATCACCAGGTTGCCCGTGGCTGATTAACCCAAAATATTCAGAAAGCATGCCTGGTGTCCTGGGCTTCTGTGCTGCAGACTCCCTTAATTTCATTTCACTGGACTCCTAATTCCATCAAAATTGTTGAAATCTCTCTCCTGAAAAGCCTGTGGAGCCATAATTCACCAACCTAATTGCTCAATGGAGACTATTCTGGGGGGCGTTCCCGTGTTTCTAGGTGATTCCCAGTGGCAATGATTACTAGTTTTGCTGGCAGTGCCTTGTGGATACGTGTCCTCGTTTCAGGGCATCTCCTCCGATGTCTGATTGACTTTGGACACTTACACCAACGTTGTCAGAATCCGTGCCCCTTCTCCGGGGCTTTGTTGTAGGGTAATCCATCATTTTACATGTGTGGTGTCCTAATTCCATCGATATTGTTGAAATATCTGTCCTAAACTGATGGGATGCCCAATGGTAGCAGGCTGATTCTTCCCTCCACCCTGATCTGGAGATGCTCATTGTTTGTAAGGGCTTCCCTTTGGCTGGTACTTCTAAACCTCCCAGCAGTGACGTATGAAAACTTGTGCTCTGTTCAGTGCATTTGTTCCCATCACCGGCTTCCCTGTGGCTGATTACCCGCAAAGTATTCAGAAAGCATGCCTGATGTCCTTGGCTTTCATGCTCCAAACTGCTTGGTTTCATGATATTGGAAGCCTAATTGCATTAAGATTGTGGAGAGATCTCTCCTGAACCCACTGTGGTCCCTATTTCAGCAGCCTGATTGCTGGCTCCAGGCAGATGTGTGGGCTTTCAGAGCAAGGAGGCCGGTCCCACTGGTAACGATTACTAGTTTTCCCCCCCAGTGTGTGTAAAACGTGTGCACTGTTAGGTGCATTGCTTCCCATCGCCAGCTCACTTGGCTCATTACCCAGAGTTGTTCACGACACACACCTAATCCCTGGTTTTGGTTTTCCAAACTCCTTTTGTTTCATGTAATTGGAGTCCTAAGTCCATTCATATTGTTGATGTATCTCTCTTGAATATGCTATGCTCCCTATTTGAGCAGGCTCCTTTTTTTTGGGAAACAGAGCTGTGCGCATGCCAAGAAATGGAGGTGTCCTGTGGCTCATGCGTTCTAATTTCCGCAGCAGTGATGCGTGGATACTTGTGCATTTTTCAGTGCACATTACTTCTCTTCACCGGTTTCACTGAGGCCGAATAACCAAAGTATTCAGAAAGCATGCCTGGTGTCCTTGGCTTTAGTGCTGCAATCTGCTTTTGTTTCATTTCGTTGGAATCCTAATTCTATCAGTATTGTTGAAATCTCTCCCCCGGAACGCCTGTGGAGCCATATTTCAGCAAGCTGATTGCTCAAGGGAGACTGATCTGGGGGGCGTTCCCGTGTTTCTAGCCGATTCCCAGTGGCAATTATTATTACTTTGCTGGGAGTGCCTTGTGGATACGTTTCCTCGTTTCAGGGCATCTCTTCCGATGTCTGCTTGACTTTGGACACTTGCACCAACGTTGTCAGAATCTGTGCCCGTTTTCCAGGGCTTTGTTGTAGGGTAATCCATCATTTTACATTTGTGGAGTCCTAATTCCAGCAATATTGTTGCAATATCTGTCCTGAAACCGACAGGATGCCGAACCATAGCAGGCTGATTCTTCATCCAGCCTGATATGGAGATTTTCAGTGTATGTAAGGGCTTCCTTTTGGCTGGTACTTCTAAGTCTCCCACCAGTGACGTTGAAAACTTGTGCTCTGTTCAGTGCATTTGTTCCCATCACCGGCTTCCCTGTGGCTGATTACCCGCAAAGTATTCAGAAAGCATCCCTGGTGTCCTTTGCTTTAGTGCTGCAATCTCCTTTTGTTTCATTTCGTTGGAATCCTAATTCCATAAGTGTTGTCGAAATTTCTCTCCCGAAACAACTGTGGGGCCATATTTCAGCAAGCTGATTGCTCAAGGGAGACTGACCTGGGTGGCCTCTCCATGTTTCTGGGGGATTCCCAGTGGCAATGATTACTCGTTTTGCTGACAGTGTCTTGTGAATACGTGTCTCCTTTTCAGTTCATCTCATCCGATTTATGATTGAATTTGGACACTTACACCAACGTTGTCAGAATCTGTGCCCCTTCTCCTGGGCGTTGCTGTAGGATAATTCCTCGTTTTACATATTTGATGTCCTGATTCCATCTATATCGTTGAAATATCTGTCCGAAATCTGTGGGGATGCCCAGCCGTAGCTGGCTGATTCCTCCCTCCTGCCTGATCTGGAGATATTCAGGGTTTGTATGGGCTTCCCTTTGGGTGGTACTTCTAGTTCTCCCAGCAGTGATGTGTGAAGACTTGTGCACTTTTCAGTGCATTTCTTCCCATCGCCGGCTTCACCGTGGCTGCTTAACCAAAGTATTGAGAAAGCATGCCTGACGTCCTTGACGCTGATGCTCCAAACTGCTTGTTTTTATTTAATTTAAACCTAATTGCATTAAGATTGTTGAGATATCTCTCTTGTACCTGTTTAGGTCCCTAATTCAGTAGTCTGATTGCCGGCTCCAGACAGATGTGTTCACGTTCACAGCAATGAGGCCAATCCCACTGGTAAAGATTACTAGTTTCCCCCCCCAGTGTGTGTTAAAACGAGGGCACCGTTTAGTGCATTTCTTCCCATCACTGAGTTCACTTGGCTGATGACCGGAAGTAATTCACGAAGCACTCCTAGCCCGTGGATTTGGTTTTCCAAATTCCTTTTGTTTCATTTCATTGGACTTCCAATTCCATCAATATTCTTGAAATCTGTCTCTTGATACGCCTGTGGAGCCATATTTCAGCAAGCTGATTTCTCAGTGCAGACTGATCTGGGGGGCGGTCCTGTGTTTCTAGGTGATTCCCAGTGGCAATGATTACTAGCTTTGTTGGCAGTGACTTGTGAATAGGTGTCCACATTTCAGTGCATCTTATCTGATGTCTGATTGACTGTGGAGACTTACACCAACGTTGTATAAACCGTACCTCTTCTCCGGGGTGTTGCTGTAGGATAATTTTTTGTTTTATATATTTGGAATCCTAATTACATCAATATTGTTGAAATGTCTATTCTGAAACTGATGTGGTGCCCAGACCTAGCAGGCTGGTTCGTTTCTCCAATCTGATCTGGACATATTCATTGTTTCTATGGGCTTCACCTAGGTGGTACTGCTAGTTCTCCTACCAGTAATGTGTGAAGACGTGTGCACTTTTCAGTGCTTTTCGTACCATCGCTGGCATCACTGTGGCTGATTAAGCCAACGTATTCAGTGAGAATGCGTGGTGTCTTTGGCTTCGATGCTCCAAAGTCCTTGGTTTCATGTAATTTGAACCCTAACTGTATTAAGATTGTTGAGATATCTCTCGTGAAGCTGCTGTGGTCCCTATTTCAACAGACTCATTGCTGGCTCCAGACAGAGGTGTGGGCGTTCAGAGCAACCCGACCAGTCCCACTGGTAATGATTACTAGTTTTCCCCCCAGTGTGTATAAAAAGGTTTGCAGTGTTCATTACATTTCCTCCCGTCCCTGGCTTCACTTGGCCCATTACCCGAAGTTACTCAGGAAGCCATGCTAGTCCCTGGATTGGTTTTCCAAACTCCTTTTGTATCATGTATTTGGAATTATAATTCCTTTCTTCCCATTGATGTATCTCGCCTGGATCAGCTGTCTTCCGTATTTCAGCACGCTTATTTTTTTGTGGAAACGATTCTGTGTGCTTTCAAAGTTCTAGAGAGGTCCGGTTGCTCTGGCGTACTAATTACCCAGCAGTGATGAAAGCAGACTTCTACACTTTGCGGTGGCTTTCACCCATCGCAGCTCCCTGTGGACGTTGAAGCGAAGTCTGCAGGTAAGGCAGCTGTGCTCTCTGGATTTGCTGATCCAAAATACTATTCTTTATATAGTCGGAATGCTAATCCCAATAAGGTTGAAGAAACACGTCTTCTGAGCTTGACGTTTTGCCCTCTGCCGCAAGCCGAGCCCCTCTTGCTGCCCTGACTGGCGGCGGTTTTGATGCCATTCCTCAGAGCTGAATGTTGAAACCGAATCAGGCAGTGTGTCCTATCGAGATCCGGAGAGCACATGATGAAGAGAATCGTTTTCTCCACCTTCGGCACCTGAGGAGTCCTCTGAGTTCTTCTCAGTAACCCGTGTGGCTTCCTCTATTCCCTCCGAGGTTGGTCGGGGTAGGAGGGCTCAAGAACTTCCGATTTCTCCCAGCAGGGTGGCTTTGCTGGATAAAGGGAACTTGCTTCGGGAAACACTGATCCGCCTAGGAGTTCACTTCGAAAAACGCCAAACCAAACGTCTGTTCAGAACGTGGACTAGCGGATGACGTTCCTGTTTCTCTTTTAATTTTTCCTGACGGAACTCTCAAGTTAGTCACATACACTGAAATTGAGTCTACAGGTACAGGATGCACAAAGTTAGGATTTCTAAAGAAGTTCCTGGCTGTGCAAATACTTTCATAAGGTCACTGTTATTGACGGCCAGTACTTATTAGCTCACTCCCAGTTTCACATCCTACCAACAAGCCTGGAGTCGAGTCATATGACAACTGCTAAGAGCACCTGAGTTCTGGGTGAGGCATCACACTAAGACTTCTGTTTCGCATCTCATTTCCAGTATGCTGCGTGGGGAATGCAGGAGAGTGTGACCCTCTAGCAAGAAAGGAACCAAGGATACTAAGGAAATGACTTTGTTCAGGCCACGGGGAGAATTGGTGGCAGAGGTTAGCTTGGATGCTAGCAAAGCAGGAGCCCAAAGCTGTGCCCTGGATCAGGGCGAGGAGGAGGTGTCATGCCTGCTGGAGGTAACTGGTCCGTTGTCCTTCTGGGCAGGGAGACATTTTCTCCATGGCCCGTCTGAGGCCACAGCAATGTGCATCCACTACTGACGGCTTTGTGGTCGCTTCAGGCCCCGTCTCCTCTCGTCTCAGAAAGGTCGTCACATCCGCCCCTATTGCCTGTAGGGAGAGGCATCGTGCGTGAAGGTCTCGTGGGTGGAACATAGGCCCGGAAGCCTGCATTCAGCCGGGTGTGGAGGGCAGCAGTTCCCCTACATGAGCATCTGGCCAGAGACAGCCAAGGGTGAGCCCTTGCTTGGTTTTGTTTTTGTTTTTGTTTTTGTTTTGGGGGGGGACTTACAGCCTGTACGAATGTATGAGTATATATTTCTGTTAATTCCATGTTTCCTGTGATGTTTTTTTTTTTTTAGACCATGAAAAATCGTTTATGGGATAATCAGCTAATCAGAAATTAAAAGTTATCCATAATAGTTCACCTGAAAGTATATAAAGTGTTAATGAAGTTTTTCAATGCTATTGAATTAATCCTCATAAACAGTCTCTTTGTGAATTTTATTCCAATGGTGATATTTATACAGTAAAGACAACCTTGTCTGTCATCTGCATTGTTAAAACATATTTATACTTATTTTCACCTAGTCGTCTTATCCACTACCTTCAAAGCAAAATAAGCCTAACACGTTTCTCACACTGTAGTTTGAATAATCATTTTAAAATGAAAATCTGGCTGCATCAATATTCTGCTTCCAAGTCTTTATCATTCTCCAACCAGTTTATTATTATATTTTTTATCTGCCTTTTTTTTAACTATCTGCAGCATCTCCCTATGGGACTCAGCTCTATTAAATGAAACAAATACAGAATTTAAATGAATAATTGTTAATGTTATAAAGAGTGATTCCAAGATATGCAGAATACAATCCAGAAAGAACAAATATGGATTTTCAGAGTTAAATAGTTTGAGTAACAGCAGGCTTAGGAAGTTCCTAACCCAGTATTTGAAAAGAAAAATGTCTAGATTTTTTTGCTGATACCTTGAGGCAGGATATGTTTCTTTGCCATATCTACATCACTGGCTTCCAAGACAGTGTCTTTCAATAAATGCTCTTAAAACAGATTAAAAAACTGTCATTTCCACCAGGGAAACACCTAGAAAATTCAGGAGGATAGCCAAGAGGGGTTGGAAAGCCTGCCTCCCTTTTCACAGAAGAGTGAAGGCTTTTTCTCTCCACACTTAGGACTTCAGCAAAGCCAATCTTTACTAATACATATTTTCCAATTCCTATATTCCCATATTAATGGTTTGATGTTTCTCTCACTTAAAGCTTCCTTTAATTAAAATTATGCTTCTCTCTCCTCAACTAATAACCCCTGGGTGAGTGGGACTAAGAATCTCTTCCCTAGAGTTCAGCATTTCATAGATGATTATCCTGTGTTTATTGGATAAAAATCAGAGAAGGCAAAATTTTTACAATATGTATTACATTGCAGGCAAAGATTTCTGTTCATTAAAACCACCATGGACATGACACAGTTTTTGAGGAATGAGTGAACACGTGATATTTACAACGTCTAAAATAGACAAGTAATTAGTACCGAATTGTACAAGAAACAACTACAAGTTGAGAAAAACACATAATCACTAATAGGCAATCACTTTTTTAGAATTGGAAATCCAAAAAGTGAAAATAGCATTGGTAGAGCTGTTTAGAGTACAGAGCTAATCAGAAAATGTTAATTAAAATAACAAATTAATAGTCATTTGTAATAAGAATGTATTGGCAACATTTAGAAAGCTGGATCATGCCAAGTGTTGGTGAGGGCGTGGAGGTACCATATCCTACAGGCGCAGCAATTCCGGAGAGTAATCAGTTGCTACATTGTCAAATTAAATAAATGTGACCTACAGTCCAGCCATTCTACTATGTATATTTTCCAGGAAAATTCTTAGGTAGGCCCATGAACAGACTTAAAGCATGATATATGTTGCTTCATTATTTGTACAGCACTGGAAGCTACTAGTGTGTCCTTCACTAGGAAAGTATATAGTCAAGAATTTTGGGGTCATCTGGGTGGCTTAGTTGATTAAGCGTCTGCCTTCACCTCAGGTTATGAACCCAGGGTCCTGGGATTGAGCCCCATATTGGGCTCCCTGCTCAGAGGAGAGCCTGCTTCTCCATCTCTACCACTTGTGCTCTCTCATGTTCTCGCTCTCTCAAATAACAAATAAAATCTTAAAAAAAAAAAAACTTTTGGAAATAATTGATCATTATGCAGTAGTTAGAAACAACTGATTAGAAATGCATGTAGCAATGCAGATGAATCCTAAAAATGAGGCTCAGTGAAAAATTCCATTTACATAAATTAAAAATACATGCTCATAAAATAATAATACATATTTTCCAATAATATGTTTAGCAAAAAGTCAAGCATCAAATACATTAGAATTGATGAGGAAAGGAAGGATGGGATCCAGGCTTAGAGATGTAAGGGAAATCTCTTAAAATTTCCTGAATATGATTTTCAACTGGGTGTGTTTAACATAAGAATATCGAAATTTTGTAACCTTCTGTCTGTATATATCCAAAGTAAATCAGGAATGTGATGGAAATTGTGTTTATGTATATGTAGGCATATATATCAGTGTCTTTGTGATTACTGCTACCCAGGGGACAATTTTCTGTGTTTTCGACCTCTTAGACTCTAGGTCTTAAAGAGGTCTATCACCTAAAATTTAAAAATCATCTGAGTGAGTGGTGCTGGTGCTTTAAGTATTCCGTTTGTCCAGATTTTGCCTCTGAACTTTGCAAGGTACTGAGGGTGACACGGTTACATGGTAGCGTGAAGGGTGCTGGCTTTGCTCAGAACCTTTTCCTGCCACTGCTCCCGTGATCTACAAAAGCTCTTATTGTTGAATGAATATATATATTAGAGAGGTCTGGCCTAGTGCACTGTAGTAGCCACAGTTGAACTCTGAATCCTTGTCACAGCTAGAGAAAATGTATAGCAGAACATGGGTGGAATGGCTGGAAAAATAAATATCATCTCAGGACCAGAAAAACCATCTATCATGAAATTCTTCCCACTGAGTTCAAACTGAGTATGTAGCAAGGCCACACACACACACACACACAAAAGAAAAAAAAAAACCTAAAAGAATTTATTCTTCATTTTACAGGCCTAGCAGATGATTGCTGTGCAATTAAAGAAAAATATATTTGGTCGTTGCTATTTATGTTACCCTAGTCAGTGGTTCTCAGCCGGCACAATTTTGCTCCCCAAGAGACATTTGCCAGTGTTTGAAGACATTTTTGATTGTCTCAACTAGCTGACTTCTAGCAGGTAGAGCCTAGGATGCTGGTAAACATCCTGTAACATACAGGACAGTCTCCACAAAAAAGAATGATCTGGCCCGATATGTCAGTAGTGGTAGGGTTGAAAGCCCATGCCCTGAGCTAAAAGGTTAAGTAAATCAAATGTGTCCTTAGTGCCCACACACCCTGAATGGCAACTTTCACCTCCACTGACCTTGCTTGGACTGCTCTTCTAAAGATATCCATGTGGTTTCCTCCCTCTCTTCTTTCAGGTTCCAAGTCAAATGAGGCCTTCTCAGTGAGACTTTTTTGACCAACTTACTAATATTGGGATTCTTATTTCACTCCTCGAAAATCCCTATGCATCTGCCTTGCCTTATTTTACTCCATATACTTACCAACTAATGAAATATGACTTATTTTCTAAATAGCTCTATTAAAATTTAAGCAACTTTTATTATTACTGGATCTCCAATGGTGGAGGAGTGCCTGACACAGAATAGGTGCTCAATAATTTCTTATTGAACAAATGAATAAACTCAGTCCCAAGAATCTTAATTCAAATCAGATGTGCCATCTTTTTTTAGGTTTAGGCAGTTTCGCTTAGTCTTGAAATAATAATGATAGCATGAGCTTACCCTACTTTCTTATTTCTTCTTCTCTATAACAAAGTCTAAGGGAAATGGGAAGCTTCTTCAGCTTAGCTTGTGAAGATTCAGAAAAAAAGTCTTTGTTCACATTCAAGTGTCATATTCTGTTATATTTCTTTCAATTATTAACACCTAAAAGAGCACCTAAACTGAAGAAGATTTAAAAAAAAAACAGATTATAGTTTTCAGTGGTGGTTTTTTGTAAGAGAAAGACGGTATCTGGCAAATAGGTCTGCACTTATCTACTGTAGTGATTTTCCTATCCCTACCAGTCCATACATACCACTTTCTCGTCCACACTCATGGAACGTAGTGGACAAGAAACCCCCCCCCCGATGGGTATAAGGGTGTTATGTACTCAGAGCCCTCTCCACTTATAACTCTTACCATTTTTGTCCATAAAGAAATGGTACATGCTTGGTACCAATAACCACTATATGCTAATTCACCTTCACTGTTTTTCTAAATAAAATTAACTTTTGAAAATCACCGTTACCCTGTCTTTCCCCTACTGTTATATTTTGGGTATATTGAGGTGGCTAAGTTGATCGTTTTCCACATCGGCTACATCTCAGTGGTAAACCTCATTCATAGAATGGTCTAATTATGAGAGTGTAATCAGCAACAGCTCTCTTTTAAGAGCTTTACATTACATTGGCTCTCTAGACTTCTCTTAGAAATAGAGGGGCAATTTTGCTTGCCTCCTACCACATCTACATTGGTCATGGTTCCCTCAGAAAATAGAATGCTAACTCAAAAAGATCTGATTGAATTCAGTGAAGGTTTTATGTAAGAGGCAAGGACAGGATTAAGGGGATCAATAAGGAATACGGGGACACTCAGAAAGGAGCTGTGGGAATCCTTTTACCTCCCCTAATACTGGGAGGCAAAAGGAGGAAACGCTGTTAGTGGAACCCTTCATGAGGCCATGAAGGAGCAGGTGCCCAGGAGGAGCTGTAGGGCTTTAAAGGAACAAATGTAGCTAATACCAAAATTTCATTAGTACTACCAAAACTGTCCATAAGTTACTGTATAACAGTATCATAGGTGCTCTCCCTTTCCATATGAAGAGGACAAAATGAACTCAAGGTTCTGCCCATTGAGAGGAATTCCCATTACCATGGTCTGTCAAGGCTCTCCGTCTGTAAGGCTGTGATGGAGTAAACTTGTGCTGCCAGCTGGTCCCCACAGACATGCAGACAAGTCAGGTCCATGTTTTTCCTGATTCTTTTAACTTGTCTTAGGAACTCCCCTGGAAACCATAGGTGTGGGTTAGAGGCAAGTGGAGCTAGCAGAAGTAGGTACAGTAAGAGTATGAGCCACATGCTTATAAAATTTACTTGTGCTATTAAAGCTGCTTTGCTCAGTATCCTACATTTCATCTAAAGATATGGAATAATTGATATGTAAATTCAAATATATATAGTCAGCTAGCACATAATCGACAGTGGGAAGCTGAGGTTGATTTTCCACACACACACATTCATTCTCTATCAACATCTAGAGCAAACTAGGGCCTCATTTTCAAATGGTGTTAGAAGAGGTCAATGAAAGGACGTGACCGCCGGTTGACCCGGGAGCTGACCTGGGAGCTAACCCGAGGCGGTCGGTCGCTCCCCATCGACACCTGTGCACTGAATGTACATCCTGCGCATGCTCGAACTGCCCGAGCTGTTTGCCCGGATGCAGCTGTGTTCCTGAGCCTACCTGTTCCGTACTTTGTGACTGAGCCCAGCGACCGCCTCTGTAAACTTTAAGATTCTGGTGGTGGAAGTACCTGGTTGGCTCATTCGGTAGAGCATGCAATTCTGGATCACTCAGGATCATGAAGTGAAGAGCCACGCTGAGCGGGGAGCTTACTTAAAAGAAAGGAAAAATAAATTCCGGCGGCAGGTGCAGAGAGGGGGTAAGTTCCCTTGTTTCTTAAACCCATCCCCCATCGATCCTGAGTGGCCACCTCTGTCTTAGCCCTCTCCTTGCCCTCTGCCTATGAGGGTACAGTTTGTGAACCAACAAAAGGGGAACAGTTTTTGGCAGAATATAGCATTGCCTTCCTCCAAAACTCTAGGGGTCTCTGCTCTGATTCGTGTTTGTGCTTTGCCTCTGTGCCACAGACACTTTAAATATCTCGTGCTCAGGCATTTTGAACCAAAGTCTGAGCTTGCTATAGAATTCTCTCTCTTTTAAGGCATTCGTTAAAAGTGGCTAGTTTCTGAGTTACCGAAATTGATCAGAAAAGCACTCCTAAGCAGGGTTTGTTTTGCTTCGCCGTTCTAAGAATTGCACTTCTTTCTTTGTTGTGTTTCTCACTCTAGAGGGAATATCCCAATGTTCCTTAGACTATTGGATACCTAGTAACTTCAGTGATGTGGCAAATGAATTTTCCAAGGATTATATGCCTGCATTTTGCCATCCAGGGTGCTGGCTACTTCTTTGTGACAAGATTCAGTTAGCATAAGCAATGTAATAGACCAGAGCAGTGATCTGTGGAATCTGAATAAAACCGAAGTCCCTTTTGTGCATTACATTTTCCTAGGTTGGTGCAGTTGGTTGGTGGTCTGACTCTTGATCTCAGCTCAGGTCCTGATTCCAGGGTGATGAGTTCAAGCCCCATGTTGGGCTCCACACTGGACTTGCAGCCTACATGGGGGGGGGCGGGGGAAGGAAAACTAACAAGAGCAGTAGAGTTGATATAGTCCTTAGATAAGACAAGGAATGTGTACTGTTGCCCTTGGGAGGGGAAAGCAAACAACTTCACATTTTCTTTACTGAATTGTATTGAAAAGAAAGTGTTTGCTAGGTTAGCCTTATGCCAGGTGCCAGTGTCAGTATGTCCCAGTAAAGCTATTTTTTTCTGAAACAACAGCTAGAATCACCACGTGATTACATTTATAATAATCTCCAGTTATTCCTTGAGATCCATTTGCCCTCTGCACTGTAAAATAGGTGAGTTAAATTAAAATCACTGACACTGCACCTTTTAAGCTTTTGAAGTTGGCATAAATCTCTGACATCCTCTGGTGATGTGGTAGTGTTTTGGCTTACTATTTTGGAAGAAAGGCACAGCTCCACAGTCTTGAATTTGGCCCTTCTTTTTTTTTAATAGCTCCCACCCCGTGGATTCAGGAGCCAATGTGGGGTTTCTGTTAGATACTTCATAAGTCTTGGCCGATATATACTCAGTAAGAACAGTCTGAACCCACTGTTAAATGACTTAGCCCAAGACCCATTCTACATCTGATTTCCCTAAGCCTCCGTTTGGATCAGTAGATCAAGGTAGCATTTTGACTCCCCAGGGATTAGAGACAGTTCATAGCTAGCATCTAATAATTCCCAAAAGTTTAGGGCACTTTATTTTCCCTAGTGCCCGTACATCCTAGTAAATGACTATCATTCCCTCTAGGAAAGGCTTGAAGGAATCATTGTAATCACTTCTGGCTGTATTGCAGGGATATCCTTCAATGTGACTTAGCCTCCCCATCAGTCAAGACCCTCTGGGTTTCTGAACTGACTTGAGTGTAGGAACTGGGTAAGTGTACCAACTTTGGCGATTGAGTCAAATTTTTGCTCATTCTAGCAAGAATTTGAAATATTAGAAAGCTGAAAACAATATTCCATTTCACCATTCTACCAAAATTTAGGCTCCAGCAAGTGTTTTTTATTTATTTGGGTCACCTGAGGATGCCCTTACTATCTCTCTTCCTGAATCTACTAATTTTTAGATATCTTAGGTGCCTGAGAGCCTGCATTATTTATTTTTATGCTCAATTCATTGATTTCAGTGGGAAGGACGAGGGACGCACTGTGGTCATTTTATTGATGATGATTCATGTATTCATTTGACAAATGTTTATTGAACATCTACATATCAGGAACTGTTCTAGGTACTAGAGATACCAGGAAAAATATCCCTGCCCTCATATGCAGCTTGCACACTAGCAAGTGAAGAGCAGTAATAACCAACATGACATAGGTAAAATATTATATTGCATGTTAGAGAGTAACAATACAAATAGTAAAATACAATACAAAAGGGGGATAGAGATGGTGAGAGTGGGGAGAGTTTGTAGTCGCATGATTGCAGTTTTACATAGGTCAGCCAGTAAGTAAGTCCTTATTGAAAAGGTGACATTTGACTTAAGACCAGAAGGAGGTAGGGGAGTGAGCTCCACAAGTATCTGTGGTCAGAACAATCAGGACAGAGAAAACAGTAAGCATGGGGATCTTTGGGAGGGAACAGCACCATGTATGCTTGAGGAACAGAGATGACTAATAAGTGATGCAGAAATAATTGAAGAAATATAAATTAAATGCTAGCAAAGCTTAAAATTAACACTAGTAGAATTCAAAACAGCGTATACCTTCTTTTGTCATTAGAAAAGATAAAATCAAATGAGTTTCCCATTACTGTTAGAAAGTAATGAGGGAATTTTTAATGATATGGGGGATGCTCACAAAATGAGCTGAATACACAGCTCTCTATGTTATTTGAACCCAGAGCTTTAAAATTATATATCATTTTGAAATAAATAATGTAAGGCAGGGAAAAAAACTCACCAAAAGTTTTCTGAGTTGTGGGAATTGAGTAATATATATTTTCTTCCTCAGTCTTTTCTATATTGTCTATAGTGTCTGCAGTTTTGCTTTGTTTTCTCTAAAGAAACTGTGTAATTGAGCAGTTAAGAGCCAAGGATTTGACTTAGACAAACCTGGATCTATTTACTTGCTAACTGTGTTACTTTGGATAAATGATGTTAGCAGTATCCATATATGTAAAATAGAATAATGACCATATAGAATTATTTTAGATCATTAAATGCAGTACTATGTTTAAAGGTGTTAATATAGTGCCTGCTTTGTCAAAAATAGTAAATAATAGCATCATTCTTAATCAAAAGTACAGCTTTTGTAATCAGGTAATTTTTTAAAGTAATCTCTACACTCAATATGGGGCTTGAACTCACAACCTCAGGATCAGGTTGCATGTTCTATCAACTGAGCCAGCTCGGCACCCCTGTAACCAGATAATTTTTTAAAGGACAGAAAGAGATAAAACCCAATAGCTCAAACATACACCTGTTAAATGATACCCTCTCCTTGTTGACCTGTAATGATATTTCAGAGGGATTTCTACTCAAAATTCCCTTCACAGATACTGCTTTTTAAGTTACCATTTGTGTATGTGTGTGTTGAGATCCTGTAAGATCTACTCTCCTAGCAAATTTCAAGTATATATACTGTTATAGTCACCATGCTGCCCATTCGATCCCCTGAAAGCATGCAACCGCAAGTTTGTACCCTTTGACCACCCTCTTTAATAGTTCAAACAAGATCCTCATTCTGACTGATAGCAGTACAGTTAAGAAGTGTTATAATTACTAAAAAAAAAAAAAAAAAAAGCATTTTTTTCCCTCATTTTAAAAGTGCTACATGATGGGGCGCCTGGGTGGCTCATTCGGTTAAGTGTCTGCCTTGAGCTCAGGTCATGATCTCAGGGTCCTGGGATCGAGTCCCTCATTGGGCTCCCTGCTCAGTGGGGAGTCTGCTCCTCCCTCTGCCCCTCAGCTCACTCATGCTCTCTCTCTCTCTTCCTCTCTCGCTGTCTCTCACACTCTCTCACTAATAAATAAATAAGTAAATCTTTTTTAAAAAAGTGCTACATGATTATTATGGACTGTTTGTAACAGGTAGATCATATAAGGAAAACATAAAGTCAAAGATAACCAGACGATCACTATAATCTATATGTGTTTCCTACCAGTATTTTGCAGTCAAAATTTAACAATAATTTTAACCTTAAAAATGTTTAAGGTATATGTATATTATTTGGCTAATGCAAATTGACACTTGTGAAATGAATTTTTGTTTTTCATTACTTAAAAAAATAACATGAGTGTTTTGCTTAACTAAAAGCATTTAAAACATACTAAATAATACGTACTTAGATTTAAGTTTTCAGTAAAGTAAAAGAGAATCATATTTTATCATATGACCAGTTGTTCAAATATTGCTCTTGTATAGCACCAGACTGAATATATTTTTAAAGATTTACTTATTCATTAGAGAGCATGTGCCCACACACATACAGCCATGAGTAGGGAGAAGGGTCGAAGGGGAAGGAGAGAAGCGACTCCCCACTGAGCATGGCACCCCTTGCCACCAGGGCTTGATCCCACGACCCTGAGATTATGACCTGAGCTGAAACCAAGAGTCAGACAGTCAACTGACTGAGCCACCCACGAGCCCCAAAATAATATTTTAAAACAAAGTTTGACAAATGTATTTTTTGTTGGAATAACTATAAACCACCACGTAATTACCATTTTAATCTAATTTATTTCATTTTCTTCTAAAACATTTTAAAATGCTGATCATATAAGTGATGCACGAACCAAGGGAAATTACAGTCCTCATTGTTTTAAAGTGCTTATTCCTAGGCCATGCAAATCTGTCAGCAAATTTTCAATCTAATGTACCAAGGTCAAATGCACTCTAGAGATATTTCTTAATGGAATTTTTAGGCGAGTCCATGCTGTTGTACAGTAGACTAAACAATTTGATGACCAGCGCATTTGGAATATATATTATGTAATTTCAGAGAACTTTGGAAATGCAGGGGTGCCTTTTAAATGCTAAATATATCTTTCTGTGTTCTTTCTGAAGAAAAATGGAAGAAATAATTTTGCTGACTTTTTTCCAGTGAGACAAAGTGCAGATGAATTGTGATTGTAAATTTAATTCTTTAGCCATGACTTCAGTAGACTAAAAGCATGTACAAAAATATTCAAAAGGAAAATAAGACAGAATGGCTGGAAGAACTTGGCTGTCATTAATTCGTTAACACTTATTCATACATCAGTATTATTAAGTGATGTTATGGAAGGCAAATCAGCTCTCCATCCATTAACTAACTTGTGAATATGACACTAAATTAAGAGTATTTTATGTTATTAAATATATATTAAAGCACATTAACTAAGCTATTAACTCTGTTTTAAATAATGTTGCCCCAATCCATTTTATTATTACGGCAAGAATACTATAGTAGTTATCAAAATGAAATTTGATGTTGAACACAGTTATTCTGTCCTTGAAATAATTTCCTCCCTTGTATTCTATCAGGTTTACTGTTTTTCTCATTCTTCTCCATTTTTTTTTTGTTGTTTTTTTTTTTTGGTCCAGCACTTCTTTCCGTATCTCATTTTTTTTTACTCCTTCCACTTCCCTCACATATTAATGGCAGTTTAAAAAAATAGTCTTCATATTCCCAAAGTGTCTTCCTTAAATATGTTCATCCAATCTTTTTACCTTATTTGCCAAGTATATGCAGATAATAACCAAATGTTAGTCTCCTCGACTCTTTCCAGTGGCCAATTTCTAATGCCCATCTCTTTCTGTCCCTTTCCAGTTAGTTCATCACTAAGTTTCAAAAAATCCATCTGAGATATCTCATCAATCTCTTTTCTCCTCTCCGATATCTGTTGCTGTAGCCATAAATAAGATAGGTAAGATCTATAGCTCTAGACAGTGCTAGCCAATAGAACTTTCTGCAATGATGGAAATGTTCTCTATCTGTGTTGTCCAATATGGTAGCCATTAGGGGAGCTATTGAACACTTGAAATGTGGGTAATGCAAAGGAGGAACTGAAACTTTAATTTTAATTAACATTAATATAAATTTGAATGCACACTTAAGACTAGTAGCTACTATCTTGAAGAGCACAGCTATAGAATGTTTTTGGTAGTCTGAATGGGTCTCAGAAATTCCAAGATACAGGCCGTTGGATCGCTGTGCTCCTAAACACAGGAAACTACATATTACTCTGCTATTTAAGACTTTCAGTGCCTCCTCTTTTGTTACTACTTAAACCAAATTCCATAGGTTCATATCTAATGTCCACTTTGGTCTGTTTCCATCACACTTTTCTAGTCATGTGTCCTTTAAACCCATCATTATATACTCTAATCTGTCCAAACTGAATTATCTTTATTCTGAGTTCATTGCTTACACTTTTTCCACACTCAGAATTTGACTCATATATTATTCTCTTCTAGAATCTTCTGCCCAAACTGCATTTCCAAGTCATCTTAATAGTTTTGGGAGGGTTTTGTTTGTCTTTTTAAGGAAATTTCAAATGTATTTGGAATATAACAACAGAATACATTTTGTGAAATTACGCAGAATCCGCTATTTCAGTGGACTAGAGTCTGGTTTATATCAGAAGCCCCAGAATGCCTTAAGAATATTTGTCTGGGGGAACCTGGGTGGTTCAGTCAGTTAAGCGTCTGCTTTTGGCTCAGGTCATGATCCCAGGGTCCTGGGATCGAGCCCCACATTGGGCTTGCTGCTCGGTGTGGAGCCTGGTTCTTCCTCTACTCCTCCCCCCTGCTTGTGCTCTTGCTCTCTCTCATGCTCTCTCTCATACATACTCTCTCTCTCTCTCTCTGTCTCTCTCAAATAAAATAAAATCTTTAAAAAAAGATTTTTCTGGGGTGCCTGGTGGCACAGTTGGTTGTGTTCACAACTCTTGGATTTTGCTCGGGTCATGATCTCAAGGTTGTGAGATGGAGCCCAAGTTGGGCTCTGGGCTCAGCGTGCAGTCTGCTTCAGATTCTTTTTCTGTCTCTCTCTGCCCTCTCTGCTCATGTGCTCTCTCTCTCTCGCTCTTGCTCTCTGTCTCTGTCTTTTTCTCTCCTCTCTCCCTCTATTTCTTTCTAAAATAAATTTTAAAAATCTTAGGAAAAAAAAAAGATTATTTGTCTCATTATCCCCGTTATTCCCCTCCAGGGAACTGTGCCTAATAAACTGTTGTGTTCCTTCTAGGTGATTTTTTTTTTTGATTCAATTTATTTAAAGTAAGAGGGGGGAAAAAATTCACCCATTCTTCCCACCCCTCACTCCCACCTCTGGCAACCACCAGTCTGTTCTCTTCTCTGTATCTCTGAGCTTTTTTGGTTTCTTTGCTTTTGTTTTTGTTTTAAGATTCCAAATTTAAGAAATACCATATAGGGGCACCTGGCTGGCTCAGTCAGTGGAGCATGTGACTGCTCATCTTAGGGTTGTGAGTTCAAGCCCCATCTTGGGCATATAGCTTACTTTAGAAAAAAGAAAAGTCATACAGTATTTGTCTTTTGTCTTTCTCTGACTTATTTCACTTAACATAATACCCTCAAGGTCCATCCATGTTGTCACAAATGGCAAGATTTCAGTCTTATTTAGGACTGAGCAGTACTCCATTGTATGCATACACCCCATCTTCTTTATCCATTCATCCATCTGTGAGCACTTAGGTTGTTGCCTCATTTTGGGGATTATAAATAATGTTGCACTGAACATGGGGGTGCATATATCTTTTCAAGCTAGTGTTTTCACTTTTTTTTGGCTAAAAACCCAGAAGTGTAACTGATGGATTATAAGGTAGTTCTGTTTTTAATTTTTTGAGGAACCTCCATGCTGTTTTACAGTGACTGCACCAGTTTGCATTCCCACCAGCAGTGCACAAGGATTCCCTTTTCTCCACATCCTCACGAACACTTGTTTCTTGTGTTTCTCATGGTGACCATTCTCACAGGCATGAGATGATAGTTCATTGCGGTTTGCTTTGCATTTCCCTGATAATTAGTAATATTGAGCATCTTTTCATGTGTCCACTGACCATCTGGATGTCTGCTTTGGAAAAATGTTCAGATATTCTACCCATTTTTCAGTTGGATTAATTGTTGTTTCAGGTGAAGTTGCCATTTATTTCATGACACTTTTCCCAGTTTCCCATGTTGTAAGCATGTTCTCCCTCCACTGAATCACTCTAGTTATCTCTTATCTCCTGGCATATATTTATTTGATTTTTCTCTAAGTTTATAAGTTCTTTGTGGTTACATCCTATATCTGATTTATTCCATAATCTTAAGTCTTTGGTCCACTGTCTGGCATATAGAACACTCAAAACCACTGTTTGTCAAATAATTGGATTAAATAATAAATGAATGAATGTGGACATTTGAATTTAAGACTCCTATTATCACCATTAGAACATATCAAAGGAAAGTAATTAAATCATTAGGTAGATAAGAATTTATAAATGTATATATTCCATATATAGAGACTTGTTTTGTGTATATATATATATATAAAACTCTGAAATACATAAATATATATGTGTATATACTCCCAAATATGCAGATAGTCTTTTTACTTATAGTTGAATGGCTTGCATATTTTGCAGAAATTGTTTTCTCTTTTTATATGCATATATAACACATACATTTTTGTCTGATGTATAGAGAAAAGTAATTGTAATTTAAAATTTTTTCTAGATAATTGGCTCTGTTCTCCATTTTATTGCCCACATGTAAAGCAATCTTAAACATTATAATTATATGCTACAAAACAAAACATCGTGTGAAAATATTTATTTTAAACCAGAATATTATGTTAAGTTGAGAAGATTTTCCCACCGTGAACATTGGTTTGCCATCTGTATTCAGTCCAAGCAAACTGTTCATTACTATTAAGGAAAATTTCATAGTGGACATTCTACCCCTTGGAACTATTAAATTGTGGTGCTTACCAATATATGAAAAACCTGATACTCCATTTAATATTTTATGAACTTCCTCTGGAGTATCTTGAGAAGTTCATGTCTTTTCTAGGAAATATTAGTCCCAAATAGCAAATAGGAATTTTCATATTGTAAACACAACCCAAACAGCCTGTAATACAGTCATTTTAATAACAAATGTTGCTTTATTTTTTTTTCTTATTACAGAAATCGATGATTCCATTGTCAACAGTATTAAATGGCAAACTGCATTACGAATTAGACATAAGACATTAGGCATTAGGTATTAGACAGGGTTCAATTGCTAAAGAAGAAAGACTCATAGGACCGACAGTGATAAGGCTTAAAAATCTATAGTTCATTGCATGAAAAGGCTAAATAAAGCAACAGCATTAAAGTCAGAATATGGATCACAGCCAGAGGCTTTCAGAGCAAGGGTCTAGAGAAGCCAGGCATAAGTTCCTATCGTCTTCCCTTTGCAAAGGCCATATCAGGATACACCTTGTCTCTTAGACCAGGAACATGATTTTCTCTCATATCAGAAACCACCTATGTGTGTACATAAAACCACAGAGCTGGGAAAGTCAAAGTGGAGTCTCAGCCAAGATTCTGTGTACCCTGATGGTGTGTAAGCATCTTCCTCCTGCTCTAGGTCCTTCACCAATACCAGGTGCAAATCATCAGGCTTGCTTATCAATAAATAATGCTGATGTGCTGGTCTATCATCCCAGAACTTCCTAGACCTATAGTTAAAAGCAACGTTAGTAGTCAGTGTAGTTTATGCCCTGGTCTGGGTCAGTGCTGTACAGGTACTTTTCTTTTTTCAATAAAACAACTCAGGCCATTTTCGGACCTGTGGGAGTTAACTCTCATGGCTCAGAAACCAAATAACACATAAAAACGCAACACATAAAAGTGACAAATGATTAGTAATCAAAATATATAAGATGTACTTGTAAACTACAGAGAGAAACAGATAACCCCATAAAAGTAAAGAGAAGCCCCAACATTTTTTAAACACATACATAAAAACTCACTAATGATTTAAGAGTGGCAAAAAAAATAATAATACAATACTCATGAGATTACCAAATTTTTCACAGGTCTGCTAGGTAAGTTTCAGTAAGAATTTGGTAAAACAAAAGCCCCCAAAAGCTGCCATGATACAGTAAAATGGTACAGTCATTTAAAAGAAAAATTTGACAAGCTTTACAATTGTTAAGGATGTTCATGCCTTCAAAGTAACTCTTCATCTCGTAGGAATATACCCTAGAAAAACTAGAAAATATAACATGAGGAAACATTTGTACAATTATGTGATACAACATTGCTTGTAATGGTGAAAAATTAGCAATCACCTATGATCTACACATAGAAAAGTAAATTAATAAATTATGTATTTTCCAGTGGAATACTTAGTAGATGCTAAAATGAATAGGCATTTATATACTGTGAGTCAGTGATGTAATGTTCTGCAAATCCTGAATTATAAATGTGCTATAGCACTAAAGTTTTATTTTTTTATCTATTTTTTTAAAGATCTGTTTATTTTAGAGAGACAGAGAACAAGCAGGGAGAGGAGCAGAAGGAAAGGGGGAGAGAGAGAGAGAGAAGCAGACTCCCTGTTGAGGATGGAGCCTGATGCAGGGCTCGATCTCATGACCCTGAGATCATGACCTCAGCTAAAATCAAGAGGTGGATGCTTAACTGACTAAGTCATCCAGGTGCCCCATAACACTAAAGTTTTAAACCAAAGAGAGGAAATAAGATTACAGAAAGATAAATTATATTGCATCACTTATATGAAGCTTAAAAACAAAAAAATTCATAATACATTGTTTATGGAACGAGACGGATATAATGAAATATAAAATTTAGGAAAAATAAATACTACCTTTAAAAAACCTTTTTAGTGAAGCATAATCGACATACAGTATCCCCTTAGTTTCAACTATGCATCAGAGTTTTTCAATATTTTTATACCTTACAAAATGATCCCCGTAAGTCTAGTTACAATCTGCCACCATACAAAGTTATTACAGTATTATTGATTATATTCCCTTTGTTGTACTTTTCATCCCCATGACTTATTTTATAACTGGAATTTTGTACCTCTTAATCCCCTTCACCTATTTAGGCCACCCCCTAAACTCCTCCCCACTCTGGTAACCAGCAGTTTGTTTCCTATAACTATGAGTCCATTCCTGTTTTTTGTTTGCTTGTTTTGCTCTCATATAAGTAAAACCATACATCATTTGTCTTTATCTATCTTACTTATCTCACTTAGCATAATATCTTCAAGGTCCATCCATATTGTCACTGATGGCAAACTTTCATTATTTTATATGGTTGAGTAATATTCCATTGTATAACTACCACATTTTCTTTATCCATTCATTTATCAGTGGAAACTTAGGTTGCTTCTATATCTTGGCTATTGTAAATAATGTTGCAGTAAATATAGGGTTTCATTTATCTCTTCAAATTGGTATTTTCATTTTCTTCAGATAAATGCCCAGAAGTGGAATTGCTACATCATACAGCAGTTCTATTTTAAAATTTTTGAGGAACCTCCATACTGTTTTCCATAGTGGCTGTACCAGTTTGCATTCCCACCAACAGTGTATGAGGGTTCTCTTTTATTTATATTCTCACCAACACTTGTTATTTTTTGTCTTTTTGATAATTGCCTATCTAACAGGTGTGAGGTGATACCTCATTGTGGTTTTGATTTGCATTTCCCTGATGATGAGTGATATTGAGCATCTTTTCATGTGCCCGAGGGCCATCTGTATGTCTTCATTGGAAAAATATATATTCCAGTCCTCTGCCCATTTGTTAATTGGGTTGGGTTGTTTTTTTTTTTTATATTAAGTTGTGTGTGTTCTTTATGCATTTTGGATATTACCCCATTGTCAGATGTGTGATTGCAAATACCTTTTCCCATTCAGCAGATTGCTCTTTTGTTTTGTTGTGGTTTCCTTTCCTTTGCTATGCTTTTTAGTTTGGTGTAATCCTATTCATTTATTTTAGTTATTTTTGCCCATGCCTGAGAAGACTGTTCCAAAAAAATATCGCCAAGATTGATGTCAAAGAGCTTATGGCCTATCTTTTCTTCGAGGAATTTTATGGTTTCTGGCCTTATATTCAAGTCTTCAATTCATTTTGAATTTTTTTTTTTTTTTTTGGTATATGGTATAAGAGAGTGATCCAGTTTCATTTTTTTTGCGTGTAGCCATTCATGCTAAACGCCATTCGGATGGTAGGTACCCCTGGGGAGAAACTTAAATACTCTCAGAGAGGGATCCAAAATGATTTAGTTCTTTGAAAACAAGAACTTGTGGCAAATGTGGCACAGTGCTAACTACACCGGTTGGAAAATTAAAACTGCCTCCTAGAATTTGGGCTTTAGGGGGACTGTTGACAGATTTGGATCTGGAAAAAAAAATACTGAATTGACAGGGAGGCCACAGAAGTCAAATTGGCCACCCATCAAAAATAAAAATAAATAAATAATAAAAATTAAAAAGCAGTTCACAGCTTAATAAGTGTAGATTTTATGCGACGAAGCCTGCCTGGGTTTATCTTGGATTCTTCCTAAAATTATTGCCTGATTGGTTGTAGAATGTAACCCCAGCTTGTGAATAGAAATTGAGGGAAGTGTCCTGAGTGCCCAGACATAGAAGAGACATTTTCAAGGTCAAGAATGATGAACTTGGCATCCAACTGGGCTATTTCTCAGTAGTTCTCATGAACACAAAAGAAGCATTCTGTGAAATATTGCTTGGCATTAAGAATCTGCCGTACTCCGAGGGAATCATCAAGGAAATACATCTGTCATTGAAGTAAATCTTTTCTTGATCCTATAGGCTGCCCATTTGGAGTAGGAAAGTGAGAAAAAGGAGAAGAATAAGATGGGTAAAAATGACAGAGAACCAGATGATACCTCAGGAGAGATACAGGATTGTCTAGGTAAGAGAACCATCTTCTAACTGAATCAAACTATGGAATTTTGATAATTATGCAAAAAATGATATTTTAATTGTAAAAATAAGACTGTTCTTTTGGGGGTGCCTGGGTGGCACAGCAGTTAAGCGTCTGCCTTCGGCTCAGGGCGTGATCCCCGTGTTATGGGGATTGAGCCCCACATCGGGCTCTTCTGCTATGAGCCTGCTTCTTCCTCTCCCACTCCCCCTGCTCGTGTTCCCTCTCTCGCTGGCTGTCTCTATCTCTGTTGAATAAATAAATAAAATCTTAAAAAAAAAAAAAAAAGACTGTTCTTATGACTCAATGGGACCAAATATCTTTTCATTTTCCGACAGTGTCATAAAGGTTATGGGATCTGCTTGAAATTACATCCTAGGCAGGGAAAGATATGGAGCTGGTCTGAAGGGTCAGTGAGAATAATAAATGTTTTACATTTGTGCCTTAAAAGACACTACCTGTACAATAAACGGATTATATGGTTATTTTATGTAAAACAAACACAGGGCTCAAAGGAATGTGTATCTTCTTTAGAGCATTTGTGATAGACCTTAATCTGCTCCTGGGTGATTTGCAATCCTCATTATGATAAAACAGAAGAGGAAGGTTGCATTTGGTGAATATGTATACTGTCAACTACTTAATAGTTCTGATACAATTAGAACTTTCAGAGTTTTTCACATTTTTTGTGCCAATTACTAATGGTACACATTTCAATCCTATATATTTGTTTTGAAATCAATAGCCAGAAAGTGCCACATTGGAAACATAGAGGACAATTGAGGGATCATTCATATAACAAAAAGACAAAAGATGTGCTGACTGAATTTAATTTTTGCCTGAATCACTTAGCTAAGCTTCTTTATCTCCTTAAGAAGCTATAATACATTTTTGTCTGTTTCAAAGTTTTGAATTTTTTTAAAGATGTATTTATTTATTTGACAGAGAGATCAGGGGTGAGGGGCAGAGGGAAAGAGAGTCCCAAGCCGACTCTGTACTGAGCATGGAGGCTCATGTGGGGCTCGATCACAGGACCCTGAGATCATGACCTGAGCTGAAACCAAGAGTCGGATGCTTAACCAACTGTGCCACCTAGGTGCCCCCACAAAGTTTTGAATTTTTTAAATTAAATTTTATTTGTCACAAATGTTGTTTTCTAATTTTCAAAGATTCTGAATGCCTATAATCTCCTCTGTATATATCACTGAGAATTCAAGTGACCATTTTAGGCCCTGAATTTGAGTTGCTGCAAATTAGTTGCTGAAGTTATGATACTGAGTGCAACAGTTGTCAGGGGGTAAACTTCCGTGCTATCACACAACTCTCTAGCCAAGATAATTCTGAGTTATTTAGTTGGGGCAATCTTTACTGCAAAAGGACATAACATTGCCTGCCTTGAAGATGTAGAAGTGAACACTATTATGGTGCATTTGTGGTATAGACACAGAATGGGATAGGCAGTCACGCTAGCATCATTTTGATCGATTAATTTACAAGATAGAAGAAAGGTAGAACCAACGACTTCTGCATAAAGGGAGCTTTTCTGTCCTCTAAAGGAAGAATGGAAAGGCACTATAATTACCACCTTGCTCGGATGAACATTCACAGCAACCAGGAAACTCTGTAGCACAGAGACAGTAGACAGAAACTTGTTCCAGCTAACCAGACACATGCTTTCACATAACTGTGCTGGATCACCCAAGCCTTGGTATAAAGGTGTGCAGTGGCTCTGAAGAGCAACCATAGTTGTTCAGCTTTTGATTAAGTGTAGAGACTGAAAATTCTCTGAACTTACTAGAAAGATCGTGATAACAGATAGTGGTCTTTTCAATCCAGAGTTGTAAGGGAGGCAAAAACATGGAAACGAAAATAATAAAAGGAATAAAAAGAACCATTTCTCTTGGTAATTAACAGAGAGAAATCTCAACTCTACTGAAATGGGCTTGGAAGTTAAAATAAGAATCCTACTGCAGCATGCCTCAGTACTGCTGGAAATAGACTTCCCAAGAAATAAATCTGCACTCAAGAACAAAGAATTTTAGGGACCCCTGGGTGGTTCAGTCTGTTAAGTGTCTTCCTTCGGCTGAGGTCATGATCCCAGGGTCCTGGGATGGAGCCCCTCATCGGGTCCTTGCTCAGCGGGGAGCCTGCTTCTCCCTCTGCCTGCTGCTCCCCCTGCTTGTGCACTCTCTCTCTCTCTGTCTGACAAATAAATAAATAAAATCTTTAAAAACAAAAAAAAGAACAAAGAATTTTATGTGGAAATATAATCTAGGGCAGACGTCAGCAAACTCTGGCCTGTGGGTCAAATCCGAGTCACTGCCTGTTTTCATTAATAAACTAGTATTGGAACACAGTGACACCCATGTATTTTTGTATCATCTACGAAAGCTTGCACAGGCTAATGGCAGAGTTGACTGGTTATAACTGGTGCCATAGTTCCTCTAAAGCCTAAAATATTTATTCTCTGGTCCTTTACAGAAAAAAGATTTCCGATCTATAGTTCCCTGGAGTTGATACATACCACTAAAGCTTCTGAAAAGACTTGTTGTTAGTGTAAACATTTAATGATTAAATTCCCGTATTTATTTTTATGAGATAATAATTTTACATACATTTAAATATTACCTTGGATATTTTATCCTGATTGCCTGTGTCGTATGTGTACATATAAAACCATTTGGTAAAAAACACATCATTGATTCTAGAATAAGATTCAGCCATTTTTCATTAGTCATTTGGGGATTTTCTCAAGTTTTAAAATGGATTTTATCACCAGTGGTACACCATTTGGGTATTTTTTTGGATATTCTAGATCCTGGTATCTAGAATATCAACCAATTGAAAAGGTCTATTAAGATTCTTGCAGGCAGAGAAGCAGATTAAGTAAGAAGCCAGTTTTCCAAAAGTTTGGATTCGCTGCTTTTTGTCTGGGACTTTGTTATCATATATGTATCACCTGTGAAGGACACAGAAGATCATAAACCATTCAGTTCAACTTTTACTTTATTTTGTATACCACTTCTTTGCATCCTTCTCCGGGTCAAAATGTCTTGGCATGACTGTTCTTGTCAAAAGGATGTTTTATGTCAAAAAAAAAAACAAGAACAATCTTTTCACATCAATTTCTTCTCCACTAGCTACTTTACTATCAGGGATCAGGTTTGGAGTAGATACCTTTCCTACTTCATATAATCGAGGGAATGGGTATACAGTGTGTTCATAATATACAACTTGACAAGAAATTTGACCCAGTTTCTCCCAGTTTGCATCATTGCTTGTTTCGGTCCCACTTTAGAAATGTATTCATTTCATTTATTGTCTTTAATAGATCGCCTAAAAATTATTGTCACTAGTAGCTGATGATTCAACAATTTCCTTTATATGAGTTAATATCATAAATGAGAAAGCTCCTGAGGAACTGGTAGGTTCTGTAACAGTAGTTTTGACAATGAGTAAGATCACAAGATTAAGTTAATGGCACGGTGGGTAGCTGGTAGATGATGGACTGGAATGGACAGATAGCATAAAAAACTGCAAATGTCAGTAGAAATGGTACATAATCTTCACCTGCTTTACAAATTCTGCCTAGGGCCAGATCAGTTCAGGAGTTCAGTATGCTGACTTTATTTTTCTGCAGAGAGAGGGTGTGGGGGAGAATTGTACAGGGAGGGGAAGGAGAGGAGGAGGAGGAGAAGGCCGGGTTGGGTGGGTGGAGGGGTGGGGGGGGAGAGGAGGAGTGAAGAAGAAAAGAAAAAACCCTGCCCATCAGTTGTTGTTCACTGCTTCAGGAATTTCTAACCAGTAGTTCTAAATGACTGTTTCCTATCCTAGGACTCTTGTGTTTTGGTCTTTCTGGACCTCATATTATCTCCTATTATTTAAATAGGTTTTTCAGAAGGGTATTCTAAATGAGATCACTTTGGCAGAGTAGCCTCTGGAAGAATTATTACAATTCTCAAAATTCTTGGCTTACGGCTGCAAAATTTCCCATCAACATACACCAAATGTGTTCACCAAGGTAGAATGCTACGAGCCCTTGGAAGTGTCTGTTCACGCAATGAATAAACAAAAGGATGAGATAAGTTATCTGGCATGGTAACAAAAAGCATAGAATCAGGGAGACAGTGAGCAGTTAGCCACATTTGTCTCTGTTTTTGATTTTTAGTCTGAAAACTGATTTGACTGTCTACACTAATGAAATCATCTCACCCTCCAACTGTTCAGCATCTATTTCATGTTAGATTACATTGATAGGAAATGGATAAGTCTTCTGAAATGGAAGGTAGTTGTTTTAACAAGAAGAATATTTTGTAGACATATTTGCATATATCCATCACAGCCTTGTGTCCCAGAGTTTCAGTGCTACCCTGCAGCTATTCATTGACCCAGAGTGACAGGTTTGTCCCTTAGCGGACCACATGCTACTAATGGTTCTTGGGACATAGGACAACTATAGTGGTAGAAAGAGAGATAGAGCAGGTATTGTAAAATCCTCAGGGAGGATGTATTTGATAACAAGCATGTTAACGTAAATTATCTTATTCTCTTCTTTGTTGTCCCAGTGAAAATTGTGCTATTTATGGCTACAGAGCACAACACTATCTGAACAGTTCTTTTCTTCTCTTTGACCATTCTTTAAATGAAACCTTAGCCCAGAATTGACATTGTTAACTTGCTGTGCCTTGGGAGAAGTTCTTGTGAATTCAAATGCACATTTCCTTCATTTGAAATAAAAATGAGAAAATACAAAATGATTATATTTCATTATGCAAATTTATTTTTCTTTCTTGCTAAAAAGATTTGGTTATTGCCTTTGCTTCAAATGAAACACAAATGAAGCATGAGATCTCCTGTCACTTTTTCACAGTTGAAAACAACATTGAGTATTAACACAGTCATTAATACTACATACAAGCCCTAATTCAGTTCCTTATTGATTTGTATGATATCACACAATAAAAAAATAGTAACTATTTGAAAGAACCTACAGCAGAACTGTGGTGAAATTCACTACCGACAATTGGCTTGAGCTAACTGTACTACAGATGTCTTTGCTTAACAGTATAATCAACAAGTACTAGTTGTATGTTTAGGAATTTGAGCTGCTTTTCGTATTGTTACATGGATGATTACTAAAACAAGTAGTTTGAGATTTATTCGTCATGTACAGTTTTATTATTCTCTTTATGTGATGAAACACTGATTATGAAGTCAAAAATAAATGTCTTAAAAGCCATCTCTCTTCAGATGTGATCCAAAGTCACAACCAGGGAACTCACAGAAAGAATTCATTCACATTAATCTATTTTTATATATATATTTAAAATGCTCGTCATTAGGAGCACATATTTCTTTTTTTTTTTTTTAAGATTTTATTTATTTATTTGACAGAGAGAGAGAGACAGCCAGCGAGAGAGGGAACACAAGCAGGGGAAGTGGGAGAGGAAGGAGCAGGCTCCCAGCGGAGCAGGGAGCCCGATGCAGGGCTCGATCCCAGGACTCTGGGAAACAGACTTGCTGCAGGTCAGGGAGCCGGCCGCAGGACTTGATCCCAGGACCCTGAGATTATTATGACCTGAGCTGAAAGGCAGACGCCCAGGTGCCCCTACAGCATATATTTCTCAATATGGGTAATGACCCTGGGGCGCCTGGGTGGCTCAGTCTGTTAAGCATCTGCTTTTCAGCTTAGGTCATAATAATCTCAGGGTCCTGGGATCAAGTCCTGCGGCCGGCTCCCTGCTCCGCAGCAAGTCTGTTTCTCCTTCTCCCTCTGCCCCTCCCCCTTCCCACTCATGCTCTCTCTCTCTCTCTCTCTCTCAAAAAACAAAAACAAAAACAAATGAAAACAAAACCTTAAAAAAAAAGAAAAAGAAAAATGACACCATGTCATGAAAAAGATGATCTTTTAAAAAACAAATATATATTGAAATTTTAATTTCATTTTTTGTGAACATTATATATTTTAAATTAAGGATATATATGTTTGAATTCACAGTTTATGGACACATTTGCAGTTAACGTTTCTATATGCAGCTTGTTCTTCCATTATGTTTCTGAGAGAAAACAACATTTTGAAAAATAATTCTCCTGATAGTCACATCAAATCAGCAAATGTAATGCCTTTGAGTTTAAGGTATCTGAGTATCTCCTTTCTGAATTTGGTATTGCAGACTCGTTTTGGTGTAGTTGTATGACACCACTAGGGACACTATAGACCAGTGGTTCTCAAATGGAAGCAGTTTTGCCCCTAGAGGGTATTTGACAATGTCCGAAGAAGTTTTTGGTAGTCACGTCTTGGGGCGAAATGCTCTTGGCTTCTAGCAGGTAGAGCTCAGGGATGCTTCCAAATCTTCTACAATCCACAGGACAGTTTCCCACAACAAAGAATTATCTAGATTCAAATGTCAGTAGTGTTGCTTTACTGCGGGTTAAGAAATTCTGCTGCTGCCCAATAGAAATATAGTGAATCACAAATGAGAGCCAGGTATGTAATTTAAAATTTTCAAGTAGTCACATTAAAAAAAAAAAAGAAAGAAAGAAAAGAAAAGAAACAGTGATGTTATTTATAATAATATATATTTATTTAAGCCAACATATCTAAAATATTATTTTTCAGCATACATTTAATACTGCATGACAGATACTTTATTTTTTTCATACTTTTAGAAATCCAGTGTTTATTTTACACTTACAGTACATCTTAATTAAGACCAGCCACATCTTAGGTGCTCAATAGCCACTTAGAGCTGGTGGCTAATTGTACTGGGCAGGGCAACTTGCCTCTACTCCTACCTTTACTGTTATTCACCCATATCTTACATAGAGCAAAATAATTATAATGGTCTAAACTGAATTGTGCCACCCAGTGTGACCACTGTTTTCTTTTCTTTATCAAATGATCTTACCCAAGATCTTAACACTCTCATAATCGTGTTAAATCTTATCTCCAAAATGATCACTTTTGATGACAGTCACAAAGTTAGAAGGAATATTAGGGGAATGTAATGCAACTTCCATTTCAGTCCAGCAGTTCTGTCACTTACATTGTTAAGTCTTTTGAGATATATTACCTGTATCTCTATCATAGCCTGAAGTCTGTTTAATAATAGTAAAAGGGAGAATACTTTACTAAGAGGAATCTTAAATATTTATTTACTTGAAGCAATTCTTGTATATTAAGACAGACAAAATATTTAAGTAGACTACTCTGTTTTAAAACTAAACATGCTAGGGGTGCTTGGGTGGCTCAGTCAGTTAAGCATCCAACTCTTGATTTTGGCTCAGGTCACGATCTCAGGGTCATGAGATAGAGCCCCATGTCTCTCTCCCTCTGCCCCTCCCCTGCCCCCACTCTTTGTTTCTCAAAATCAAATAATATAAAAAGTAAAAAAAAAAAAAAGTTAGATATGCTATGCTCATGACTTGCTCCAGTTCTGTGGTTTGTAGCTTAGAAATGTTGATATTAGGTCAAAATACCCACCCCCTTTTAAGTACAGTTATTATGGAATTAACTTTGCTCTGGGAAAGTAGGCAATAAATTAGGATTATTGTATGAGTAGACAGTGCTAACTGGAATCCTGACTATAGATTATAGGAAGTTGGAAGCCTATCTTTCCTTAACTTATTCTCCGAAATGATATAAGATTATAAATATAAAATAAACACAACAGGTATCATTTTCATTCTTACTTAAAAGGAGTAAAACAATCTCAAAATAATTTAAAATGTATTTGTTCCACAGAAAATAGAAGCAAGTTGTTTAAATGATGTAATCTATTGTTGAAAACTCTTGTATGTGGTACCTGGGATGGATTTGAAGAACATGTATTATAGTCCATTAAGTAACGTATCTTAATTTTGGTGCTTTTCCTCCTATAAACTCGCTCTCCAATTGCAGGAATTATGGGGGATTTCTGTTTCTGCTTTGAAGAGGTAGCTTAATGCTTACAAATTTGTGATTTAGCTGATATAACTGTAAAGTCTTTGTCTCTAAAACACTTTCAGAAAGTTCTCTGCTCACAAAAGATGGGAATCTTAGAATTGAGAAGAACAGATTGTCAAATGAAACATGATGGTAGGTGGTGGAATTTGTTTAAATATAGCTATCTACTCTTCAATAATTGTTACTGAAAATGTACCATCTGCTTTAAAAGAATAATCATTTGTGGCATATCGTGTTAATACATTCACAAGAAGGAAGGAGTTTATTTTTGAAATTTCCATTTACTAGAGTCGTTAATTAAGTATATTTGGCCAGTGTATTAAGGCAATATTAGAAAACTTCCAGTGAGTTATATGGTATATCTTTTAGCCAGGTGGTCCTGTAAGATCTGGTTTGGAATCACCCTCTCAGAATTTGTTGGTGCATAGAGTTAAGAGATGTCTTGTAAATGAAAGTATTTGATAAAAGATGTAATATTGGTCAGATTGGTATCTTAATGTTTGAAATATTTGGGGTAAGTCAGTTTTCTTAAATATTCGTTGTCTGGATTTGGCAAATACCTTCCAAGTAGTCTTTGTGTATCCATAGCATTCTTTATTTGAAAATATCAAATGGCTTCTGTTTCATAAGCATGTAATTAAAAACAGTGGAATAGATGATTTTAAATTGCCTTATATTCTAAAAAGAACACTTTTATTCCAGCATGTTATTTTTAATTTAATGGAGAGATTATTAAACTGAAATAGTCTTCCACTGATTTTTGATACCTGACTTGCAGCACCTATTAATTTTGCTTCTGTATTGCATGTCATCATTTTATAATTATAGCAACATTTTATGTTATAGGCAGTACATTCATGTTTTCACAATGTGTGAAACAAAATATACTCTAGGCAGATACTAGTAGTAGGTGCTAAATATTTTGATCTGTTCCTTTAAGGCTTACCTAAAGCATCTTTTGAAACTTTTTTCAATTCCTTCTCAATTAAATGTGATTGCATTTTCATTCTGTAATACAGAACTTATTCATTTTTTTAAAATTTCTCTGGCAGCATTTTTATCTAATTCCCCTTTAACGACTCCCCTTCCCTTTAGAAGACAAGCACCCTTAAGGGAAGTGACTCTTTTATTCTTATATATAATCTTTCTCAAATCTAGCGCATGTGTTACATATAGTAGACTCTCAATCACTTTGGTTTTAATTAAATTGAATACTATATGCTTCTACCCATTTTTAGATTAATTGGCTGTCATGTATTAAGGACGGAATTTAATACACAACTCATTTTTCAAAGACAAATCAGCCAGATGGATTTTTTTTTTCCATTTAAGTGGTTGACACTTTTATATTTATTCCATGTGGCATGTGCTCTTTCTGTCACATCTCTCACTTTAATGAGTTGATAATGTCACCAAATGGTTTTTGGCTATATCAGAACAGGTATGTGTAGGAAGTAACTAGAATTTTCTTATGAATACCTACAAATGCCAAATGAGTTTCTAACGTAGGCATTAGGAGAAAAGAAGAGAACATCTTAGTTAATTAAACAGAAAGAAGAAGAAGGGGAAGGGGATGCTGATGGCGCACTCGCTGGTAGAGCTACAGTGGGGTGCACCTAGGACAGTACAGTGCTCGTTTTTAGAAACACAGGAATTACAGCTGTGTGGTTTGAGATAGCTCTCTCTATATAATTTTCTCTCACCTTGATTCTTTTCTCACTTAAAAAATGTGCCTAGCTTGTTCTAGCATTTACCTACGTCTGAAGAGTTGGTTTTACTACTGAACATTGAAGAATTTTAAAAATACCAATATGTTAATTCAGCTACCAATAGCATTAACTCAAACAGTGGTCTATGCCTATAAAATAACAAGATTGGAGGCACTCAATCTCTGTTCTCTTCTTAGTTTTTCACTTAGTACCTGTGTGATGTTGGCAAGACATTTAACCTGTAAAGTCAGAGGTTTGGATGTTCTGTACTCTAATGAGTCCTCATTCTGAATGTGTTTGTGTGTGATAAAGTGCTTATGACACACAACATACCTTAAGTTTTAACTCTTATTATGAGAGTTCTTCAAGCCATCAAAATGCCTTAAATATTTCTGTTGTTTAAGTATAAATTTGGGGTGCCTGTGTGGCTCAGGTGTTTGGGCATCTGCCTTCAGCTCACGTCATGATCTCTAGGTTCTGGGGTCGAGCCCCATGTTGGGCTCCCTGCTTAGTGGGGAATCTGGTTCTCCCTCACCTTCTGCCCCCCCCCCATGCTCTCTCTCTCTGTCAAGTGAATGAGTAAAATCTTAAAAAAAAAAAATTAAGTATAAATCCATCTATTTGCAGTAGTGTATATAAACTCTTCTGTTTCAACTTTCTTAATCATGTTCTGAGTTTAGACATAAAGATAAAAGGAAAAATATAGTATATTTTATTGTGTATGCTTTATTGTATGGGGAAGTAATTTCTGAAGATATAAAAAAACAAGAACTAAACTAATGAAAAATATGATATAAACCTCTTTAATGACTAAGTCAATATAAAATGCCTATTACTATAGGGATTTTAGAGTCATTTAAATTTTTTATCTTAAGTCTATAATCCAGAAATCAAGGCAATAAATAGTAAAAGCAGTATCATTTGAAGTAATTGATGACAAGTATGGATATTAATTAATTACTGGACTTTGGACAAGTGAGAGAATAGCATGTGCTCTGATTAGAAAAATCCTGAAAAAGAAACAGACATTCAGTTGAACATTGACAAATGGATAGAATGTGACGAACAGAGAGTAAGGCACATGAAGTGGGAGAACAGCATGAGTATTTACTAGGACACAGGAATGGGAAAGACCATGATGTTTTCTGGGGACAATGGGTAGATGAGTCTGGAAATTTTAAGGAGATAAAGCTAAAATGATGAAACTGAGACCCTTAAAAGCTAGTGTAAGAACTAAGTTTTTCGTCCCAAGAGGGAAATAGAAAAGAGGAAGGTTTTTTAATCCAGAACTTGGAGGAATTTGCAGGAGAGTACCTAGCCCTTTTGCGAGATGACGAGGTCAGTGTGGCTAGAGTTCAGTGAGTGAGGTCAGTGTAGTAGGAAATAAAGATAGAATCAGAGAAATAACGGGGGTGGAGGGCTGTATCCAAATCATGAAGGGTCCCGTTTGATCATGTTAAGATTTTGAACTTCAACACTGTGTGAAATGAGGAGTTGAGGGCTTTTGGGGGAACAGATGACTTGATCTGACTTATTTATAATAGATTATTTCAGCTTTTTAATATAACTGGACTGCAGGAGAGCAAGGACGAAAGCAGGGAGATGGATTAGGAAACACTTGCAATGATCCAGACAAGAGAGGATAATGGTAGCCTGAAATAATGAAATAATATCAGTGGGAACAGTGAGAAATGGTGGATGCTGGACATATTTGGAGGTAGAGTGACAGAATATTCTGACTAATTGGATGGGAGTTGTGAAAGAAATAGAGGAGTTGAACGTGACTCAAAAATTATTGGCCTGGGGCGCCTGGGTGGCTCAGTCGGTTAAGAGTCTGCCTTTGGCTCAGGTCATGATCTCTCCCGGGATTGAGCCCCATGTAGGGCTCTCTACTCAGCAGGGAGTCTGCTTGTCCCTCTCCCTCTCCCCCTCCCCCAACTGATGTTCTCTCTCAAATAAATAAATAAATAAAATTGTTAAAAAAAAAAAAAAGATTACTGGCCTGGGTAAGTAAAAGGAAGGAATGGACATGAGCAAAGGAGAAAACTGTGAGTGAAGGAAGTTGCAGATAGGTGGGATATAGAATTTTTCAGTTAGGGGCATGTAAGTTTTGAGATGTTTATTGAGATATTTATTAGATATTCCTTTGGCATTTGGATATATGTTACTGGAGTTCAGGGAAGAAGTTTGGGCTGAAGATAGAAGTCTGGGAATCAATCATATAGATGAATTTGGAAACCATTTAATTAGAGAAAATCAACAAGAGATTAGGTGTATATAGACAAGGGGAGGATTGAGAACAGGCACCTAGAATACTCCAAAGTTGAAAGCTTTAGGTTAATAAAAGAAATCAGGAAAGGAGACATTAAGCTGCAGCCAGTGAGAAAAGAGGAAAATCAAGAAATTATGGTATCCTGGAAACCAAGGGAAGAAAGTGATGGGTGGAGTGGGGTACATCGAGAATTGGGTTGAATATGTTGGGAGAATGTGAAATTGAATGTGAATCTCAGTTTGACTAGAGAAATAAGACTATCAGGAGGAGTAATTTCTTTGATGAATTGAGGTAGAGATGATGAATTTGTTTTGAATAAGCTGAGACAGTCTTATGGGTAGGGCACACTGATGAGGATTTTTAGTGGAGAGTTTCCAGTATTTGCCAAGCATTCTCATCATTGTTTTTATATGTTATCATCATCATTTATGTGAGTTTCTGCCACTGTACTAGGCCCTCTTTGATAGAAGGGACAGTGTCTCACACATTGTATGGCTACAACCTTATGTTTAGCAGAGGCTAGGTATATTTTTGCTGAAAAGAATGAATAAGTGATTGAACAAATGGATAAATAGTTGGATGGATAAGTGGGTGAATAAATAAATGAAACCTTGAATTGGGAAATTGGAGCTTGAGAAGTGAGTTATGTATAGGTACAGAGACATAAGATGATATTTGTATCTGCATTCATGATGTTTCCTTGACTTGATGGTTTTGGGTGGCAACATTCTCCATGCTGAAAATCAATGGTTTTATTCACGTAATCTATGCTCAAGTAGAGAAGGTAATTACAATTCTCCTGCAACATCAGAAAACTCTGAGACTTGCATCAAGCCACACATACAGTGTAAATATCTACAGGTTACGTATTACAATATGTGGAGAAATGTGGAAGGACCATCTAGAGCAGCACTATTCAACAGAGATATGATGCAGGTGTAAATGCTAGCTGGCCACAGTGTGATTTTAAATTTTCTAGCCACATTTAAAAAAGAAAAAAAAAAGTGAAACTAGTCATCATAAATTTATTTAGCTCAATTTATTCAAAATATTATTGTAACATTAAATCTACGTAAAATATTAAGGGACTATTTTGCTTTCTTTAATTCATCCTAGGTCTTTCAAATCTAGTATCTATTTTATATTTATAGCACACATCTCAATTTGATCTAGCTATTTAAAAAGCTCAATAGCCATATGTGGCTAGTGGTTACCAAAATAGACAGCACAGATCTAGAAAATTCAAGGGATAATAGAGTAAAGGAAACAGAAATGAACAGTTGTTCCTATCTCTCATCACTGCTTCAAAATTGTATTATGTCTTATTAAATCATGGAATGAAATTTGGAGAAGGGCTCTTCTTGAAACCTATTTTCATTGTCTCTAATCAAGATTAAATATAAGTCTTGGTTATTTAAAAAAGTGAATACCTTGGCCTTGTGTGTTTGTGAATTATGTTTAGGAGCCTGGGAATTATTTTAAATTGTTTCCCATATTAAAAATTATTATTGTAGTGCCACATTCACTGCCTCTTTCCTAAATATTTGGAATCTCATTCCAAAGTACTAGTCAAGATACATGTTATTATTTAACATTCTAGCAGAAATGGTACAATTCTGAGGCTTGTATGCCATATACAAAACGTCCCCGTTAAGGATTGTACAGCAAAGGGGCGCCTGGGTGGCTCAATCAGTTAAGTGTCAGACTCTTGGTTTCAGTTCAGGTCGTGATCTCAGCTTCATGAGATCGAGCCCCATGTCAGGCTCTGCACTCAGCATTGAGTTTGCTTGAGATTCTCTCTCCCTGTCCCTCTGCCCCTCCCATCCGCTCTCTCTCTCTCTCTCAAATAAGTAAATAAGTAAATAAGTAAATAAATAAATAAAGGATAGTACAGCAAAACCATGTGGCTTTTACCCAGTTATGTCCTCTCCGGAAAAGAAAAGTAAATAAATGAAAAATACAAACTTGAAAAAAATGCTGAAACTGTATTAATTAAAATTGCTTTGGAAAGGTTCATATTATTTTTAATTTTTTTTAATTGAAGTATAGTTGACATACAATGTTGTGTCAGTTCCAGGTGTACAACATGTGAATTGGAAATAATATATGTTGTACAGTGCTCACCATGATAAGTGTAGTCACTATCTGTCACCATACAATGTTATTATAATATTATGTACATTATATGGCATTACAAATTCATGCTTTTTTGTTTAATTAAAATGCAGGTCCCTTGAAACTGATAGTTTACAATTCCAGAACCAGTGTATGGAGTATGCCTCATTCACTGAAAAGTAAGTGATATAATACATAATTGTGCTAACGGTACGCATTCTCCATTGCCCTTGAAGAATTTGATTTATGGAAATCAATTAATCAGGGACATTGTCAGTGATATTTCTCATATACTGAAATCATTGCTATTGTTAGCAGAGTAGTAGCGAAAGCACCTAGTTCTGTCAAATTAGTTAGCTACTTAATTTATGCTTTACCACAAAGTAACATGCCAAAAACTAAGACAAGCATAATTTTTAGATAATGTCACTATGATTCCTTCTTATTAAGTATAATTTAACTTTTCTTTCTTTATTAAAGTTGAAATGTCTACATGAACAAAATTATTTCCTTTTCAACACAAAAAATCATATGGTTATGAATATTTGTATAAGTACGTTAATACTCGTAGATGTGTCAGCAAAACACCATTTGGCAACAATAAATAAATACAGAAATGTACCTATCTGTAAATATGTGTGTGTGTGTATATTTATACACATATAGTTTCTTTTTTTTTAAGATTTTATTTATTTTAGAGAGAGAACATGAGCAGGGGGAGGGACAGAGGGAGAGGGAGAGAGAATCTCAGGCAGACTCCATGCTGAGCACAGAGCCCGACACGGGGCTGGATCCCACGACCCTGAGATCATGACCTGAGACAAAACCAAGAGCTGGTTGTTTAACTGACTGTGCCAACCAGGCACCACTGCACATGCAGTTTCTAACAACATGAAGCCATCTTTGGGAGCAGTGAAAGAAGTAGGTTATCCATTTCTTTACAAAGAGGAAAACGTATATTTTCACTATATTTTACTCAGGCAGAGCACACTGGAAATAGTAAATTTTGAGTAATATGTATTGACATATAAGTTCTTATATTCACATATTTATTCATGTGTATTATTCTTATCATTAGTGTTTATAAAATAGATAAACACAAATTAAAATTTTTCTTCATATATATGTTTATACGTTACAGTTTGTACAATAGTGTCTTGAGTATATGCTAGATACTTAACACTTGCCAAAATACTGCTGGCTGGCAAATGCTTTTTCATCTTACCAAAAATGAAGAACTTGAAACTGGTATTCTATTGAGAGTTAATGGAGTCCTGGTGGAAAATAACATGGCTTAGGAGTAAATCAAAGGATGCTTTAATATCAAATGTGTCATTCTGAACGGTGTGACCATGAGTAAGTTATTTCACACTTTTAAACTTCAGTTTTCTCAGTTGAAAAGTGATGTCTAGGGAGTAAAAAGGTTCAAATATGCCTTATCCTATTAATATTTCCTGTAAACATATTATCTATATTTCCAGTAGTTCTATTGGTACATCTGATTAAAGGTACACTTTATTTTACATTTCTATAAACAAGGTCTTTTCTTTTTTAAAACCATTGTAAAATATACACATGGTTGCTTTTATCGATATAATTTGTTATTAAAAAAGATATAATTTGTGGGGCGCCTGGGTAGCGCAGTCGTTAAGCGTCTGCCTTCGGCTCAGGGCGTGATCCTGGCGTTCCGGGATCCAGCCCCACATCAGGCTCCTCCGCTGGGAGCCTGCTTCTTCCTCTCCCACTCCCCTGCTGTGTTCCCTCTCTCACTTGCTGTCTATCTCTGTCACATAAATAAATAAAATCTTTAAAAATAAATAAATAAAAAATAAATAAATAAAAATAAAAAAGACATAATTTGTTATAAAATTAATCCTGGAATATAGGTCTAGTGTAAAACTTTCCCTAAAATACCAAATTTGCCATCATGCTAGTTTCTCTTTGTTGTCACATGAAATAAATTCCTTTTCTTATTTTTGGAATATTCATTTGATTAAATTATATGATTTTAACTCTGAAAGGAAAGAAGATAAAGAAAAAACATTAAAAATTCTCATAGCCCTGGGGCGCCTGGGTGGCACAGTGGTTAGGTGTCTGCCTTCGGCTCAGGGCGTGATCCCGGCGTTATGGGATCGAGCCCCACATCGGGCTCCTCCGTTGTGAGCCTGCTTCTTCCTCTCCCACTCCCCCTGCTTGTGTTCCCTCTCTCGCTGGCTGTCTCTATCTCTGTCGAATAAATAAATAAAATCTTTAAAAAAAATAAAAATTAAAAAATAAAATAAAATAAATGCATAAATAAAAATTCTCATAGCCCTAATAATAATTTGAATATGTAGTATTGATTTTTCAAGTTATATATATATAAATATATAAATTGATATATTTATATATATAAAGTGAGTGCGTGTGTGTATATATACGTGTGTGTGTGTGTGTATACATGTATATATACATACATATATATATAAAATCTCCAAGAGAGGACCTGAGTTTCTGACAGTTTGGAAAAGAATATTGAATACTGAAAAGGGGTTACAGGAAGGCTGTAAAGATAAAAAGGAATATTTTACAATTTTATTGGTGGTCTGTTCTTCCTCACCTAATAATATACATAAAGAATCTGGTGTGGGGTGCCTGGGTGGCACAGCGGTTAAGCGTCTGCCTTCGGCTCAGGGTGTGATCCCGGCATTATGGGATTGAGCCCCACATCAGGCTCCTCTGCTATGAGCCTGCTTCTTCCTCTCACACTCCCCCTGCTTGTGTACCCTGTCTCGCTGGCTGTCTCTATCTTTGTCAGATAAATAAATAAAATATTTAAAAAAAAAAAAAAGAATCTGGTGGTATGCTGGAGACAGCCTGTAGAATCTTAGGAGGGCTGGTGGTATACATCTTTTCCTAATTTCGTGTTTAAGGATGCTACTTAATAGCTTAAAATCAGCTATGCAGCGCATATACTACAAATCAGAAATTACGGAACTGCTTTCTGTTCCTTAGTTGGACAATGTTCTTTCTTTTCTAGGCCAAGTTTTTTATTTTTCTGTTTTTTTAATACAGTAGTTCCTTTTCCAGGAACACTTTCTCTGCATCCACATTTGTTCTTGTAATTGTTTGATCTCACACAGAGAAGTGAAGTCTATGGACCCCTTCTCAGATAATGTTTTTATAAGCATAAAGTCAAATACATAGGATTTCAAGAGAAGCGGTTGTATAGAAATGTAATTATCAAAATATTAAAAATATATAATTTTGTCTTCCATTAAGTCATCAAGTAAGATCTTGAAGCAGATGTAATAACTATCATAATTTTAAGTTACTACTTGATATGTGATATGAAAAAAATATGTAATTTCTAATATTAATATGCCACCGAGACTGCTAATTCCGCTATGATGTGTGTCTATGTTCATAATCTAAGAAAATGCTAATATTAACAACTTTATTGAAGAATGATTGATATTCAAAAACCTGTGCATATTAAATGAATATAATTTAATGAGATTTGACATGTGCATACATTTGAGAAACCATCATTGCAATTAAGGTAACAGATACAATTACTACCTTGAAAAGTTAAAGAAATGCTCATTTAATGTTATTTTATTTTTTAGAAATGCTCATTTTAATTTGATCAGTTGCATTTTTTTCTACAGCCGAGTAGACAGACTCTTTGAATCATATTTCAGTATATCTGTTGACACAGAGTCCAATTTTGTGTCTCTCTCGGGGTCTCTTTTGATTTTCCCTTTTTGGAAATTTGATTTTGCATTCTTTGTTATCCCAAAGTAATCACCAAATTTTAGATAGCAGTAATGATGCTATTGTAATTACCAGTTTGATTCTTCTAGAAGTCTTAGAGAGAAAGGGCTGTTTATATCTTTTTCATGAATGTTATTTCAGCTTCTAGCACACATGACACAGAGTTCATGAATGAGTAAATGAACAGATCCATAGAAATTTATGGCTCACTTACTGTTGATTCCTACTCATAGTAAAAGTAAGAAAAAAGTACAAAGATGTTTTCTTTTTCTGATGGTTGTGTCTTTCTTTTCCGCATAAGCGGAATCATTAGAGATTAATATTGGTGGGTTTTTCCAGATATGGCAACAATAATATACACCCTGTTAAGGAAAACTCAATCTGAACCTCAATAGCAGAGAGGAAATGTCATTATATACATGAAAGTTTCATAATTTATACACAGTTGTAGCTCTGTCTAAAGTTGGCTCTATATGATCTCTTTCCAGGCGTTCTCTAATTTTTTTGATATCAATTTATCAGGTGTCCCCATGGAGTTGAGCTAGCATAGTAATACATAGTTTCTGAACTCCCATTTATCTTGTCAATATCTCATACTGTCTGCACGTTACAATAATAGTATCACAGGAGTAGTATCTTTATTCCTGGCCTTAGATATTATTCTGTCTCCTCACTCCAGTCATTCTTGGACAGAGCCAGCACTAAAACTTGGTGGGTTTGGGGTGAATAGAGAAGAACAATATCTAATCCAAAGTGAGTGTTGATTGAGTAATTGTTTATTTTTTCTTCCTTCTCCATAGTGGTGGCTTCTCTGCATTGCTTACACTTTTCCTACCCAGCGTATTTATCAGAACTTTCCTTACCACTAAGATGTATACATTTATAAGCATCAAAATGATGTATCCCCATAAAACACATAACCATTCCTTTCTCCCCTGCTAACCATATATGCATGGATTCCCAGCCTTCTGGGAACTCAAGACATTCACTCTTCTTCTCCAATCTTATACATTCAAAATCAACATTAAATTCTTCCAAGATAGAAGGGCCCGTAACTTTATATGTTATTTGATAACATAGAAAAAAGTATTCACTGTATAAGCCAAATAATATTTTTTTTAAAGATTTTATTTATTTATTCGACAGAGAGACAGCCAGGGAGAGAGGGTACACAAGCAAGGGGAGTGGGAGAGGAAGAAGCAGGCTCATAGCAGAGGAGCCTGATGTGGGGCTCGATCCCATAACGCCGGGATCACGCCCTGAGCCGAAGGCAGACGCTTAACCGCTGTGCCACCCAGGCGCCCTGCCAAATAATATTTTAAACATAAAATAGGTCATTTGTGTTTTAAATAAATTATATGCTAAATGAGATATTTCAATGTGGTTTCCTAAGCTGAGACTCTATTCTTGACTACCAAATTGGAAAACTTCCCACTTGAAGGTTGGAGACACATTTTATTCTGGTATTTGGACCCCCTCTGAGTTTTGTGTAATTAAATATATCTGTGATACTTTGTCTCATATGATCAACATCTGTCAAGTCAATCCCATGAAATATCATGATGGAAGAGTTCTAATGAGCTGACAAAAGTGGCAACATACATCTTTGTCACACAATATTATTTTTTATTTTTCCCAGGTTGAGGTATACTTGACAAATATATATGTGTGCGTGCATGTTTATATTATATAATGTGATGTTTTGATATATGTATACACTACGAAATAATTACCATAGTCAAGCTAATTTCATTCACCTCACATAGTTATCATTCTGTGTGCGTGTGTGTGTGTGTTGTGATGAGAACACTTAAGATCTAGTCTCTTAGGACATTTCAAATATACAGCATAGTATATTAACTCTAGGCACCATGTTGCACATTAGATCTCCCGAGCTTATTCATTCTGCTTAACTGAAACTTTGTACCCTTTCACTGACCTCTCCCCATTTTCCCCACCCTTCAGCCCCTGGCAACCACCATTCTACTCTGTTTCAATGAATTCAACGTTTTTTAGATTTCACATATAAGTGAGATCATGCAGCGTTTGTCTTTCCATGTCTGGCTTACTTCACTTAGCATAATGTCCTCAAGGCTCATCCATGTTGTTGCAAGTGGCAGGAGTTCTTTTTAACGCTAATTCATTTTATCACACTTATATTTATCACATTTCCTTTATCCAATCAACTGTCGGTGGACTCTTAAGCCATTCTATTTTGGCTACGGTGAATAATGCTGCAATAACCATGGGAGTGCAGGTATTACTGCAGAGAGTGATTTTATTTCCTTTGGATATATGCACCTTTCAAAATGGGATTGCTCAATCATATGATAGTTCTAGTTTTCATTTTTTGAGGAACTTCCAAACTATTTTCCATAATGGCTGTACCAATTTTCATTCCCACCAACAGTATACAAGGGTTCTCTTCTCCATGTCCTTGCCAACTCCTGTTTTGATAATGACCATCCGAACAGGTGTGAGGTGTCTCATTGCAGTTTTGATGTACATTTCCCTGATTATTAGTGATGTTGAGCATCTTTTCATATACTTGTCAGTCATTTGCATGTCTCTTAATTTTAAAATGTTGGTGATATTTATATGCATTTTTTTCATTAGTCTCTATATTATGCTGTTATGAGCAGCTAGGGGGTACTTAAAGCCTTTTAATGTGGTTTTCTTTTAGTTTCTCCTGCATTTCAGGTTTTGAGAAATTTGTTTGATTTTCATAAATTAAGATGTATAAAAATATCTTTAGGGTAAATTATGCATTTTATTAGAAAGTAACACATTAGTTTTTTAAACATTTAACCTTTAATTAAATCTTCCATATTAATATAACAGTTCTTTTGTTTTCGAAATATGGCTGGTAGGTCCTTTACAGTCATTTTACTTTTATTCATTTTGTGTAACTTTGTTTTAGATAAATCTTTGTCATATATCACATTGTTGGGCTATGGGTTTTGATATTATAGAATCTTTTTTTAATAGGTTAACTTTTCCTATTTATACTTACTGATGTGATAAAAAGAATTGATTTTACTCCTTTCCTTTTATCTATATTATATTACCTGCTTTTAATATTTTCCCTTTTATTTTTGCTAAACTTATTTTTATATGATTCTGTTTTTCTATTCATAATTCAGAAGGTTAGCAATCAATTTCTATCATTCTGTTGTTTGATTCTATAACTTTGAAGATGTGTAATCTGAATTACTGAAAGGTATTGGCAGGGGTGGTGATGGTGAATCAGATGTATCTGCATTTCAGAATGAAAATCCAAAGTAGGCCAGTTCTAAGTAATCAAAGATAGGTTAAGGGCCTATCTCTGATGGCTCTTACACTCCTATTTATTATTTATTTATTTATTTTTAAGAAATGCAGCATCACCAGTGATCTTAAAGGCACAGAGGATATTAAAATATGAAAAAAGGACATTAATGACTCTGAAATAAAAGTAAAATTGTACATACCATAACAGTGCATCTTAAAATCAGTGACACTGTAATGAACTATGATATATAATTATTAAAATCTTAATTGACCTCTCCACCTTAAAAGATGAGACTATTAGTAGACAACTTCTTTCTATCTCTACTTCCTGATAATTATTTTTATATTACATCTGATATTATAAGCTCTATAATACATACTTTTATTTATTTTTTTAAGATTTTTTATTTATTTATTCGACAGAGATAGAGACAGCCAGCGAGAGAGGGAACACAAGCAAGGGGGAGTGGGAGAGGAAGAAGCAGGCTTCCAGTGGAGGAGCCTGATGTGGGGCTCCATCCCAGAATGCGGGGATCATGCCCTGAGCTGAAGGCAGATGCTTAATGACTAAGCCACCCAGGCGTCCCTATAATACATACTTTTAAAGCAATAATAATTTAGTTCTTGACTTCTCAGATTAAGATTTTATGTTTTACTTCCCTCTATGGAAAATGGTGAAGTTATTACACTTATACTTTCTTACACTCCATACCATAAATTTAGGTTTCTTATTAGGTGTAACTATATGAAATTGAAATTGCCCATTTTTCAAGGTTGAAAGAATCAACTATTGAGAATTATATATAGTCTAACCTAATATATTTTTTCTTAAGTTTTTATAATTTTAACTTGTATAACCATATTTTATACACAGCCTGGGAGATTTATATACATGTAGTAATTACCCCTATGTAAAATTTATATATATTTTCCAAATCATCTCATCCTGACTATGGATATCTAGGGCAAGTATTTTCGTCTTTCAACAGGAAGTGAAACAGCAGTTTCTCACATAACACACAAACAAGTTTCTCCAGAACTCAGTTTCATGACCACAACTACTTGTAAGGAAGGATGGAAAGTACGCTCCCAGGGTAGGTGGCAATGTGCCCAGCATAAACTAAGATGTTTTATTTTTAAAATAAAGATAGTAGAAAAAGATATTTGAGGACGATTAGCAGTCTCTGACACAGATACTGTCTAATTCTTGACATTGATAGACCTACAAAATTTACATCACTGTGTTAACATTTTATAACTATTGGTAAAGATCAAAATGAGTCTATAATTTCTAAGGAACTAGAGAAAAATTTAAAAGCAGAAGAGCAATAGTAACAAAAATCTTGATAAGTCATGCTAAAAAAGAGGAAAATAATGGGGAAAGAGGTAAAATTCAAATCACAAATGGAAACTAAATATTATGACAGAAATTAGACTAAATCAGTAATAGAAATTTCTAAATATTTGAGATAAAAATATCTATGATGGAGGAGGTTAAGATGGCGGAGGAGTAGGGGACACCTTTTTCAGCCGGTCCCCTGAGTTGAGCTGGATAGGTACCAGACCAGCAGGAATATCCACGGAATCAGCCTGAGACGCAGGAAGATACATCTGGATCTCTACAAATGAACATCTCCAGCGCTGAGTATCGAGGTACGAAGCGGGGAGCCGTGAAACCGCGCACAGATATCGGAAGCTAAACAGAAGGGGGAGGGAGCCGCCGTGTCAGGGCGCCGGGAAGCGGTAGCCACCT
>NC_048238.1:22617300-22617382 GCF_002007445.2 Ailuropoda melanoleuca | reverse complement strand
AGCAAATGTTGAGAAATCGTTCTTTTTGATAACTGAGTAATATTCCATTGTATATATGGACCACAACTTCTTAATCCAGTCG
>NC_048238.1:22571483-22613587 GCF_002007445.2 Ailuropoda melanoleuca | reverse complement strand
ATAAAAAAAAAAAAAAAAAAAAAAAAAAAAAAAAAAAAAAAAAAAGAAAACACTTACAGAAAGAAAATGATCAGTTTCACCTGAGACTATGTATATAAATCCCTGAAATAAATAAATACGTATATATGTATATGTGTGTGTGTATATATATGCATAGATATATAAAATATACCTGAAATATAATATTGACAAATATAGCAGATTCTTAAAAAGAGTAATTATTCATAACCTAGTAGATGTTATCCCAAGAATTCAATGAAGTGTCACAATTAAAAAAAAATTAATGTAATTCTTCTGAGAAATATAGTAAAGGCAAAAATAAACTCTACGAATATTTGAAAACTTGCTAGAAAAAAACTAACATTAACAGCAATTCCTATTAAAATTCTTAGCTAGAAATAGATTCCTTTCTGTTTCGTGAAGTGTATTTTATCATAAATAGAGAATAAACATGATACCTAAATAATATGAATTAATGGAGCGATAATGTTAATCAGTAATACATACCTAAATGTGTGTAAAATCATTCGAACCATTCAAAGTTTTTCTGGATTACAAAAAATGTTTAAAATGAGCGAAGAGGGGTGACTGGGTGGCTCAGTTGGTTGAATGTCTGACTCTTGATTTTGGCTCAGGTCATGATCTCAACGTTGTGAGATGGAGCCAGGCTTGGGCTCCCTGCTCAGCTCAGCTCAGAATCTGCTTTTACCTCTCCCTCTGCTCCTCCCTCTCCCCTCTCAAATAAATAAATAAATAAATCCTTAAAAAATAATAAAATGAGCAAAGAAATATGGATATTAGCAACACATGAGATTAATTTCATTTGCAGAAGATAAATGGTCTAAAAAGCCTAACTTTGAAGTTAACAGTCATTAGAACCAAATCGCTCAGTTATTTTGATACACACACACACACACACACACACACGTCGCATTCTATATATGACCAATAAATGATGAGAAAATGTAATCATAAAAAGACCCAATTTGCAATAGTGACCCACTGAAATTTCACGCCAAGTCCAGTGCTGCATCTCTCTAAGTCTGTCCAATGTCCAGTTATCTCTGTCTTCACTGGTCTCTTGGCTTTCACCCCTGGTTCCCTGCAGTCTTTTTTCAACACAGCAGCCAGCGNCAGGGGTTTTTTTTTTTTTTTTTTTTTTTTTTTTTTTCTGGTAAGAGGTATCTTTAAAAGCTGAAATTAAGTTTGTTCATAACCTCTGATAGCCATCTCCTCACTCAGAGTAAAAGCCAAAGACCTGATGGGAGCCTATACAATCATTGCTCCCTTCACGCCTTTGACCTCATTTTCTGAAACTATCCATTTAGCTCACTTTGCTCCAGCAACACTGGTTTCTCGCCTCTTCTTGGAATATGCCAAACATGTTTTCATCTCAGATGCTCTTCCTTTGCCTAACTACGATTACCTAGTTATCCACAGGGTTATTGTCTCATCAGTTATTTAATTACAGATCACCCTTTAGCGAAGACCTTCTGGTCTATCCTATCTAGCCTTGTATTGCCTACATGAAGTCTCTTTTTTTTTCTGTTTTTCTCTGTAACACTCACTACTGTGTTACATATTGATCCTGTTTTTTTTCTGTCTCCCCTGTGCAAAGACGTAGGACCATGCAGGCTGAGATCTGCACAGCTTCAACAGAAACATTTTTTTACTTCCTGTAGTTGTGTAATGTGCCATCTCCCTGCTCTTTCGTAGTAATTCAACTCCTATTAGGACATGGATTCTTACTGGGCTTTTTTTTGCCCTATCATAGGAGTGAGGTTGAGGGTATTGGGAGACAAGGTCAGAGAAATAATGAGACCTGATTATGGATGGGCTTTGAAGGCATTGTAAGAACTTGGAATTTAGTTGGACTGAGGGTTGGAAATGACTGGAGAGTGATAATGAGATGAGTGACCTAATCCAATTTGTACTTTAAAGGTTCACTCTGGAGGCACCTGGCTGGCCCAGTAGGTAGAGCATGCTATTCTTGATCTCAGGGTTTTGAGTTCAAGCCCTATGTTAGGTATAGAGCTTACTTTAAAAAAAGGTTCACTCTGACTGCTAAGTTGAGAATAGACTGTATGGGGAGGAAGATGGAATCATGGGTATTAATTAGGAGGCTTTTATAATGAATCCAGTCAGAGATGATGACAGCTTGGCAAAAAGGGGACAGCACATTGGAGGTGGAGAGTTAGGCTCAGGTCCTGGATATATATTGAAAGTAAAGCTAGTAGGAATTGCTGACAGATTGGGTGTGGGGTGTAGGAGAAAAGGTAGAGGCAAGGAAGAAGTATGCAGTTGCCACTTACGAAGATGGAGGAAATACCCATAGGGCATATTTGTGTCGGAGTGGGGGTAAGGGAGAAGATTGGTAGTTTGGCTGTGGATATATCAGGTTTCATTTCTGTTAGACTTTTGGGTATATTTGGATATATGCCATTGAACTTTAAGGGGAGACATACAAACTAAAGACATAAACTTGTGCACCTGTCAGAATGGCTAAAATTAATAACACAAGAAAGAACAGGTGTTGGCAAGGATGTGGAGAAAAGGGAGCCCTATTGCACTCTTGGTGGGAATGCAAACTAATGCAGCCACTCTGGAGAACAGTTTGGAGGTTCCTCAAAAGGTTAAAAACAGAACTACCATATGATCAGCAATTGCACTACTATGTATTTACCCAAAAGATACAAAAATGCAGATTCGAAGGGGTACATGCAACCTGATGTGTTTTTTTAAAGATATATTCATATTTATTTTAGAGAGCATGGGGGTGGAGGGGTAAAGGAAGAGGGAGGGAGAGAATCTCAAGCAGACTCCCCACTGAGCACAGAGTGCAATGTGGGCTCAATCTCAAGACCCAGGGATCATTGCACCGCAGCGTTTATAGCAGCCAAACTGTGGAGAGAGCCCGAATGTCCGTCAACTGATGAATGGCTAAAGAAGATGTGGTATATCTGTACACACACACACACACACACACACACACACACACACACACACAGGAATATTACTCAGCCATCAAAAAGAAAAGAATCTTGCCATTTGCAACAATGCAGATGGAGCTAGAGTATATTATGGTAAGCAAAATAAGCCTGAGAAAAGCAAATACCATATAACCTCACTCATATGTGGAATTTAAGAAAGAAAAGAGATAGGGGTGCCTGGGTGGCTCAGTGGGGCGCCTGGGTGGCTCATTCGTTAAGCGTCTGCCTTCAGTTCAGGGTGTGATCCCGGCGTTATGGGATCCAGCCCCGCATCAGGCTCCTCTGCTGGGAGCCTGCTTCTTCCTCTCCCACTCCCCCTGCTTGTGTTCCCTCTGTCGCTGGCTGTCTCTCTGTGTCAAATAAATAAATAAATAAAATCTTAAAAAAAAAGTAAGAAAGAAAGAAAGAAAGTAAGAAAGAAAGAAAGAAAGAAAGAAAGAAAGAAAGAAAGAAAGAAAACAGATGGACATATGGGAAGGGGGAAAAGAAAAAAAGATAGAGGGAAACAAGCCATAAGAGACTCTTAGTGATAGAGTACAAACTGAGGGTTGATGGAGAGAGGTGGGTGGAGGATGGGCTAGATGGGTGATGGGGATTAAAGAGGGCACTTGTTATGATGAGCGCTGGGTACTATATGTCTGTGATGAACCACTGAATTCTACTCCAGAAACCAATATCACGCTGTATGTTCACTAACTAAAATTTAAATAAAAAACATAAAGATACAGACTTGTGATTTATCCATCTATAGATAGGTTTTTGTTTTATTTGTTTTTATTATTAACTGTGGTGAAAAAATGCATAACATAAAATTCAGCATCTTAACCATTTTAAAATGTTCAGTTCAGTAATGTTAAGTATTATAGATGGTGTTTAAGCCATGCCGATGGGTGAGATCAACAAGAATAGGTATGAAAAGCAAGGAGAAAATCTCCCCAGATTAGTCCCTGGGGTAAACCAATGTAAACATGATGAGGAAGAACCAACAAGTATAGAAGGAAAAGCCACTGAGAGGGGAGAGGGAACACCATAGAGTATGGGGTGAATAAATAAAAAGCCAAGGGAAAAACAGGTTCAGGGTAGAAGTCGTGTTAACTGTGTCATGTGTTGCTGAATATTCACAACAGATGAGCACTTAGATTTGGCCATCTGATTTAGTACTGCGGAGCTCATCGGTGACAGTGCTGTGTTAACATTAATATTTTGTCCCCAGTGCTTCACCCTCGTTTCTGTCCGTGTACTTGCCTTGTGACTCTTCAGTTCTCCCCACAGAGACAAAGCAGACTCAGGATCTTGGACTCAGCATTGTTTTGGCTGATAGAACACAGAAGGGAGTTCTAGTACACTAGTTTCTTAAGAGAGAGGCATATTTGCCTTTGTCTTGCCCTTCTCTATCACTAAGAGCAGGATGTGGTCTGGTTAGCCTGTTGGTTCAAGGAGGATGAGGCTCCCTTGAGACAGGCCCACACACCTAATCTGCAGCTTGGAGCGGTACAGCCTAGCACGTCTCTGTCAACTGACTCCTAGGTGCACTGCTTCTGATGGATAGATGCCAGAGGCATTATGTGCTTGCTACATAGTTAACTGATATGGTGACCTTGACAAGAGCTGTGTTGTTGGAATGATGGATAGAGAGCCTGACTAAAGTAAGTCCAAAGGAGAACGGGAAGAAAATAATTGGATATAGTATAGCAACTCTTCTCTACTGTTTTCGTGATTTTCCCATGACTGGGGTATAAGAAATGGGAAAGTACCTAAAGAGAGATGTCGAGCAAAAAAATGATTTTCCTTTGGATGACAGAAATGACAGCATGTTTGAATGCAGATAAGAATGGTCCAGTAGGATGGAGAAAAATGATGATGCAAGAAGGAATCACTCCAGTCATTCTGGACGATGCTACATATACAAGTGAATATTTGGGGCTAGGAAAGTTTCAAATTCAGATTGTCCTGTCGTGAAAATCCACACATTTTCTATTAAAATATGCTGTCAAGCTTCTCTCTCAAAGCAGTAAATGTGGAATGAGTGTGGGAAGATATGTAGTAAAGCCAATTTGCTGGATGATAATTTAAAGTCCAGAGATCTTCCTAGGATGTGCCTTTAATTAGATGCATGATCTCAGGCAGGTCCTCTAATTATTTGGATCACTTCGTTTCCTCACCTTATTACAAAAATGAATAGAGAAATGAGCTCTAAATTTCCTCATCTAGCTCTAAAATAGTATTATTTCAAGACCCGACAATTATGCTTGAAATTGCCCCTCTGAGAGCTGTTGCATCATTATGTAAGTGCACAGCTCACTGGCATTCTCCTATATAACAGATCTCAAAATGCCTCTTTCACAGTAACATCCCAAACTCACCTAAAGTCAGATATTTTAGAATATCTGACATCTGCTTAGTCTCCCAAGGCTGGCAGAATGGATTGAATAATAGTTATTTTAGGATGTAATTGCTGCACTGTTAAAAAATAAACCCCTCTGCAACTAAATAATGTCATATTTCTGAGCCACTTATGTAACCAAAATGACTTATCCAAATAAAAGAGCATGATTTGGGGAAACATTTAAAAAGTCATTGCAAATGATTTTCATTACTAGGCTGCTGTGCTGTAAAAGTGTGATTCTCCATAGTTTAGAAGGGAGCAATGCAGAACAATGGCAGTTTTCTAATATTACATGTTAAGAAATCTTAGCTTGGCAGCAATAGAGAAAATTAAGGTATAGAGTACAGGAAAGGGAATATGGAAGTACCTAAAAGGCCCTAAATGCCTTGGGGCAATTAGAAGGTAGTGCTAAGCAATTGTGCAAGGAGATTAGAACACTGACGGCCCTTGATCAGTTTCTACACAAATAATAGAGGAGTAGTTGACAACCAAGAGGGGTAACAGAAAGGGAAATGGGGACCTGAGGGGAAGAGACGAAGAAGACAAAGAGAAAAAAAAAGGAGGAAATTTCTAGTAACTTTAACTTTGTGTATTCAAGCTCAGGCTGGCCAACTTTTGTAGTTTTGAAGAATAACCACTGAGCCCAGGGTTGGGGGTGTGCATAAATAATAATAAGGTGAATAGAGAGATAGATGATAGATAAATGAAATATAAATGATAGGTAGGTAGATAGATGGATGGATAAACATCTTCTTTCTTATTTGAAATTTGTATAATTGTGAAGAAGAGCAAGAAACTAAGGTTAGCACAGCGTGGCACATTAACCACAATCGGGCAACGCCAATGCATATTAAAATTCTCAGTAGGCCACAAATTAAGAATTAAAATGTCCACGCAACCTCAAGTTTGACATGGAAGTTGTGGGTGGGTGTGTCTGTGTATATATTTCTGTGTGTAGTGTAAAGATTATGAAGTACATTTCAAATACAATAAGTAAATTAAATTGAAACAGACATGGGGTAGCAACTAAGTTCTGAAACTTAAAGTCAAACTATGATTCTTAAAAATTCTAAAATGACTGGTCAAAAGTGGTATTTCAACTAATGCTGTGTATAGGCAAATGACATGTTAAATGATGTATTCTCTGAAATTTGGTCAGATTTCAAATGATGACTAATGTTTCAATACTTGCCTATCAACAAACAGAATTAAAATACAATATACCATTTTGCTTTAATTTCACCTCCCAAGGAAATACCATGAACAGTCTTACTGAGATTCACATTGACCCAATACTGAAATGTCAAATACATGATACTAGATAGCCCATTACTTCTTGCCATTTCTCTAAATAAAGGTTTCAAGAGAAAATAACACTAATTGACAGGGAAATAATTCACCACTATTGTGGCCTGTAAATCATTTTAGAAAAGCAAGAACTCCATTAAATCTCATTCTTTTAATTGGATTTCCTGTCACCTTGCCACCTTTCTATTGGCATTGGCCCAGTAAATTCAGATGCAGCCTCAGTAAATTCAGTAAAAATAATCAGATGCTAACAGCTTTTCCTTAAAAGATAAAAGGATTAATTTTTAAATAAATCAGGTATTTGACACCAAATTAGTTTGTCATATCATTTGACTTAGTCTCTGTGTTGCTACACTGACACAGGACTGAATTCAACTTCATTTTTGACAAATCTTTGTTATTACATACACTCTTGCAGTCCCTGAGCTAAGTATTAGAGATATGTAGCCTCATTTAACATCTTGTTTTCCTGTTTCAAGCCAAAGATACGCTAACAGGTGACAGAGCCAGGATTCAAATCTAGATTTATTTACTTTGAAGTCACATTCTGTTGCCACAGGCTGTCTTTGAAATACCCTCTGGGGACAGCATTGGGGGTGAGGATAAATAATTATAACTCGGCAAATGGATATATAAATAAGCTACATAAATTGATAGACTTGTTATGTACTTTGGGTGGATATTTAATGTATATTGACAATTTGTATAATTTTAAAGCATATCAAGAAATTAGCTTGTCATAGCATACTGATTTCAGTTTCATCATCTCTAAAAATGATAAACATAGTATATTTACTACAAGGGCATTGGATATTACCATAGCCAGGGGAAAACAATAGTTAGGCAGATCTCAGCTCAAATTCAAGCTCTGCTACCTGCTTACTGGCCATGTGACCTTGGCAAGCACCAAAACTCCTATGAGCTTCAGTTTCTTCATCTGTAAAATGGGGATTTAGAATATATTGTTCTCAAAATATTCTTGCGACACTGGTACACTACCCCATATGGAAGATGAACTTAGGCCAAATGCCTAGAATAGATAAAAATCATAATGATTTAGTATCTGGAAGGTTTTCTTTTCTTTTCCTTTTTTTTTTAAAGATTTTATTTATTTATTTGACAGAGAGAGAGACAGCCAGCGAGAGAGGGAACACAAGCAGGGGGAGTGGGAGAGGAAGAAGCAGGCTCCCAGTGGAGGAGCCTGATGTGGGGCTTGATCCCAGGACTCTGGGATCACACCCTGAGCTGAAGGCAGACGCTTAACGACGGAGCCACCCAAGCACCCCTCTGGAAGGTTTTCTTAATCAATTCTTGGATATAGGATAGTTCTAGACTTCACTGTGTTTTAATCATTTGGATTCAACCACTGAATGGACCAAGTATCCCCTGAGCAATTGCAACAGCTGGTTGAATATATCAGCAGCTTGATGACATTGCATGATTTCTGGTACTGTAATAAAAGATCATTTCAATTGACTTTTTCTCCCTTTTAGGATAAAAAAACAAACCTAACTTTTTTTTTTTTTTTTTTAAGATTTTATTTATTTGACAGAGATAGAGACAGCCAGCGAGAGAGGGAACACGAGCAGGGGGAGTGGGAGAGGAAGAAGCAGGCTCCCAGCAGAGAAGCCTGACGCGGGGCTCGATCCCATAACGCCAGGATCACGCCCTGAGCCGAAGGCAGACGCCCAACCGCTGTGCCACACAGGTGCCCCAAACCTAACTTTTTTGACTGGGTCAAAAATGGAGATGGTCTATATATATTATGCTTAGCTATATACCATTACAACCCCAGTGCCTAGAACAGTGTTGGCAAATCAATATTTTTTAAAAATATGTTCATTAAAATGAGTTGGGTAAGTAATAAAATTACAAAGTGATTACTGTACATTAAAAGAACTATTTTAGACAGTTGTTTGTAAAATTCAGTTCTGTGCTATAGTGGCTATGTATGAGTTAGTTATGCAGATGGCCGTAATAAACCTTTGGAGTTTATACACATTAGCATTCATTAATGACTTTGAAATTATGTGTGCAGTAATAGAGATAAAAATGAAGCATAGGATTAAAACATCTTTTCCTTGTAGCACCTTTATGAAAACTAATGTAAATAAAGAACGTATGTAAGTTAAAGGCACACAATCTTATGAATAAAAATTTTAAAGGTACTTTTTCTGATTTTGAGATGAATTACACTTTTTTTTTAAGACTTTATTTATCCATTTGAGAGAGAGAAACAGACAGAGGGAGCACAAGCAGGGGGAGAGGCAGAGGGAGAGGGAGAAGCTGGCTCCCTGCTGAGCTGGGAGTCAGATGTGGGGCTCGATCCCAGCGGATGACTGAGCTGAAGGCAGATGCTTAACCACCTGAGCCACCCAAGTGCCCCTGAATTACACTTTCATTGATGTCTTTGTTTCACTGACAGGGCAACAGAGAATTTTGAAATTTCACAGAAAAGTTATGTTTAAAATAAAGCAATATGTTCTTGGGAATCTAGGTTGAATATCTAAGCAATTATTCCTCAATTTTAATATACACTTGCCCCTTCAACTTGTAAATCATTAACCTTAATTTACTACAATTAAATCATCAAGGGATGGTTTTTACCAGTTGATCAAGGAGCAGGGATCCTCACTGTAGCTGTGGTTGTTATTGTTCTGTTGTTTTATACATTCCCTACAGGGCAGAATATGAGTAAAGACCAGTCAATGCATGTGAGAAAACACAGTTGATCATTTGCATTCTCATCAGTGGATAGTCTTCCATATGGTGCTTTTTGGTATCCAAATAAATGCTCTCTGTCAGACAGTTTGTTACAGACTATTAACATGGGAAGTTCAGATACAGGCCATGATAGATAAAGTTATATTGGGTAACTACTACGTATATTTATTTTTTATGATGCCACATGCTCTGTTTTCTCTCTTCAGGAGAAGGGTATTCTCCTTATGCTTTCCTCTTAACATTTTTTGCTAACCAGAACAACAGAGAATTTGTAAGCCCTGGCTATGGTTGGTAGACAATGTTATATTCACATTTTTTCACACTGATAATTCTCTACAGTTTATTTCTTTGTACATATGTAGAGTTAATTTAGCTATCAATTACAAGCTACCCTTTGATAATACCACTGCTTTATACAAAAATTATTTGAGCATGTTAAAATTGTTTTAAAAGCAAATGACAATTTCAGTTACTTCAGAATGAAAAATACAAAATTACTTCATCTATGAAAGCTGTTTAATCAGCAATTTTAGCAAGCAAGAAACAAGTTATAAAGGTAAAGGAAATAGATATATTATATAAATTTACATATATATATATATATATAAAATCTCACAATCCTAGAACAACTTCTTGCACATAAACAATATATATATATATTTATATACACATATACATACCTGAATACATATTTATTTATTTACTATTACATAGGAAAAAATCTTACCCTCCTCAGATTTTCTTAAAATTTTAAAATATTGGTTTTGTGTAAAAGGCAGATACATATCCATTTTCAGTTTAACCTATAATATATATTTTTATCTTCCCCATTATTTTATTGGTGTATACATTTGGTATTCATAAAATGGGCAACAACAGAACTATAAATGCATTCCTTAAATCACAATGCAGAGTATCAGTTATTGGATGTTATAAATTGTATTCGAAATTGAAATTACTATTGATTCAAAAAACTAAGAATTTCTCTATAGTGAATAAAACAAACTTTAAAATTTCTACCAATCAGAAGAGCCACACAATGACTACATGATTACTTTTACTCTGCTGAATCTTACATATTAGAGTTAGAGAAAATGTGAGATAAAATATATGAAAAGAAAGCTGTCTAATCACAAAGAGAAAAAAAATAGAGGTTATAACAACATAATAAATAAGCATCCATAGTAGTTAACCTGATTATGTGTTATGTGGTAGCTAATGGCATTGCAGGTGAATGTCAAACCTGTTATTTGAAAAAACTAGTATGGTTTCCATGATTGCAAAAAGAGTTGTTTAAGGAATTCAACTTTATTACATACTAAAGGCTAAATTTGACTTCTGTTAATATCAACAAAGATTAAATATTTCCTCATAACCAAGCTGAAAGTCAAAGTAGCTTTGCAAATACCACCATAATTACTTCATTATTCCATTTGTTATAAAAGGAATAATTGCTTAGGTATGTTAAATTCCTTTTGTGAAAAATACACTGTGTTTGGGGGATAGAAAAATTAAAAGAACACTTAACATTTGGATTTCCCAGAATCTATTTTCCCCTCCAACATAACAAACCTATTTTTTTTTTCCTTAGGATTTTATGTATTCATTTGAGAGAGAGAGAGAGCACAAGTAGGGGGAGGGACTGATGCAGCCCTGATGCAGGGCTCCATCCCAGGACCCCGGGATCATGACCTGAACCGAAGGCAGATGCTTAACTGACTGAGCCACCCAGGCGCCCCCATAACTGATAGCCAATGGGAATGTTGCAATATATATCCCCTCTTGGTATTTCTGGTGACTAATATTTGGTAGCATTGCTTAGTGGTTGTCCTTTATATTCTTTGCCCCTGACTTGAGAGACGTAATGGACATTCTATGTGTAGAAGTTGCAGTGAGTCTTTGAATGCAGTGGGGCAGTGAGGCATGGGGTTTTTGAGGCTGGAGAGTTGAGCACCGCACCGGAGGTGTGCAGAGGGCATGGCAAGAGCAGTTTTGGTGATGAGCATCAGTAGTATTTCTGGGGCATGATGTTGGCTATACCTTGGATCCATCAGTGCCTCAGTGTCACTTCGCAGCTGCTCCTATAGTCTCCTGTAGTCTGTGAACTATCTGATTCTCTTCCAATAAAGTATTTTTCTGCTTAAGATAACCAGAGTAGTTTTCTCTTGTTTGCAGACCAGAATCTTGACTAATACTCCTCTTTCTTTCTGATGTATCTATTTCTTTAACAAAACAAAACAAAAAAAGATTTTATTTATTTATTTATCTTAGAGAAAGCACGAGCGAGTGGGGGACGGGGCAGAGAGAGAAAGGGAGAAAGAGAATCCCAAGCCTGTTTCACGGCTAGCCTGAAGCCCCACACAGGGCTTGATCTCATCATCCCGCGATCACGACCCCAGCTGAAACCAAGAGTTGGACATTCAACCGACTGAGCCACCCAGGCGCCCCTGTTTCTATTTCTTTAATTATTAATTGGTCATGTAAACCTTCTACTGCTCTCTGATAAACTTCAGCTTTAGCGAATTTATGAGCATGTAATGGCTAACCAGGAGATTTTGACCCTATCCAGACATTATTGAAGACATGCAAGAGCCTCTAGGTCCTGGGAAATAAAATTCCATGACCAAAAATTTGTATTTTTTCACACTTAAATGGAAAAATAACCACTAATTTCAGGGGGGAAACCAGGGCATGAGTAGTGGAATTGTGGCAAAACGCAATAAAATTTTGACACTTACTAGTTACATTTACTAATGTAAATACAATTTAGCACACATAAACTAAAACTATTTTCACCCGTAAGTATTCATCCAAAAGACATTGTGAGGTAACTAAGAAAACAGGAAACTACTTTCTGAGCCTTATGTGTAGGAAAGATTTTGTGAGAAATGATCTGTTTTAGAACTTTAATTGAGCTATTATGGTATACAGTTCAAACGGTCCAATTTATATTGGTCCCTACTAACCTATATTTTCCTGCAGTTGTCTTACACTGAATTGCAATTCACAATATCTGAATATTTTGGGCCAAGACAATAAATGAATAAGTAAATGAATGAATGAATGAATGAGTACCTTACCAAGCATAATTTTTGCAATATGAAAAAAAAATAGTACAGATAACTGAATCTAAACTGTTAACTTTTTTTTTTAAAGATTTTATTTATTTATTTGACAGAGATAGAGACAGCCAGCGAGAGAGGGAACACAAGCAGGGGGAGTGGGAGAGGAAGAAGCAGGCTCATAGCGGAGGAGCCTGATGTGGGGCTCGATCCCATAACGCCCTGAGCCGAAGGCAGACGCTTAACCGCTGTGCCACCCAGGCACCCCTAAACTGTTATTAACATTTTTAACTAGAATCCAATTTCGTGATAAATGCATTCTATACTCCAAGGAATTATTAATAAAGTTTAATGGAAGTCTGTCTCATCCATAGCTGATTACAGGCCTTGTTGCTCAGCAACTACCTGCCAGGTTACATTTCCAAGCTGTAATGTAACTGATTCCCTGGAGAGCACTTCAAACAAATGGGAGTTTTCAGCCACTTAATTCAATGCCCTTTACACAGGGATTGCTTTAGGGACCATGAGATTGGGATTTTAAATGCCCTGGGATCCCTGTTAACTCTGGAGTTTCCATAGAATGCTGTTTGCAAATAAGTGCCTGGTTTTCCAAAAGAAGTACACCCACAGCTAAAGCCCCCCTTGGCAGGCACTTCATTTCTGGACAGACAGCCTGAAAGTGATGAAATAAAAGAAAGACATCAATAAAAGTATACAGATGGAGAGATAGTTAATTCAGGAGGATATAATGACTGTGGGAATTAACGAAGGGTGGCATTTTAAAAAGGTATGATAGTCAGTGCCCCATATATCTGAGAAGCCAAATTGAGTGAGATAAAGCCATGGGATTCGCAGTAAAGTTGCTGATGAGGCCAAAATAAATTGGCTTTATCAATTGATTGTTTTTCTATTGAGCACTTTACTACCTTACTTTTTAGGTGGTCCCTTGGTAGTTTAGCTTTAAAAAATTTCTGTTCGTCAGTTACTCACCTTCTCTGTCTACAGTCGGATAAAACTGTGACTAGGCCACCCATAAAAAAAGAGTTGAACCAAGGAGATGGAGAGGTCGTGGTAGTTTCTTCATTATTAGCGTTAGAGCAGAATGGAAGAAATAAATTAGAAGGCCTATCATAGAAGTCGTCAAAGTTAGCTATTATCAAGTCAAGAATTTATAGGATGGGAATTAAAAAGGGCAAGAGGAAAGGGAAGAAAAAAGTAGAAATCAAGAAAACAAAAAGGAAAATTTTGGAGAGAATTTCAGGAACTCTAAGATTCCTCTAAACTTCTCCTTTATATGTATAAGGAAGTCCATTTCACTGACCTCAGCTTGACAATAAAGAGTGCAAGCTGAGCCAGACGGTGGAATGGAACCCACCAGCTCCTTCTGAGGCATCTAAGATGGCAATTCCCATTGATCTCCTTCTTTCTCTCTCATTCGCTCTCTGTCTCTCTCTCTCTCTCCACACACACACACAGGTAAATAATTAAATTTTGTATACTATTAAATCATTATGCAGCAACTCTATTACTAGCGCATAAGTTACTTCATGGCAGGGGGCGCCTGGGTAGCGCAGTCGCGTCTGCCTTCGGCTCAGGGCGTGATCCCGGCGTTTGGGGATTGAGTCCCACATCAGGCTCTTCCGCTATGAGCCTGCTTCTTCCTCTCCCACTCCCCTGCTGTGTTCCCTCTCTCACTGGCTATCTCTCTGTCAAATAAATAAATAAAATCTTTAAAAAAAAAAAAGTTACTTCATGGCAGAAAAAAAAAAAAAAAGATGTGATATATAATATATGTAGTGCCTAGCAGAGTGAATTGCAAATTATATGGCTTATTGCTGAAATGGAAAATTGCACACAAACTGCAATGTATTTACTCAAAATTGTGGTATTTCGTGAGAAATCTAGAGATCTCCCTAGACATTTGTTTGAGTTCCATATCCATCCTGCAGACCTTTTCAATTGCCTGTCCAGTATTCACTTCTCTTCTTTTACTGACTATAATTATCTTTGGGGTAGAAATGTATGTATAGCAACAAGTACTTTTCTTGCAGAAACCCGGACAAATGAAACCATCAAGCCTAGAGAGCAAATGCCATGTTTACCCAGTTTATTTCTGACACATTTTGTCATGCTTCTGCTTAAAAACACCCCCCTCTTCCCAGGTTCTTTGCAACTAGGCTGGCCACGTGACCCAAATTCTGGTCAGTGAGATATAAAAAGAAATCAAGTGTATTGGGCTTTCAAAAAATCTGTAATTTTTCTAACAAAAGGGGCAGATTCAACACCCCCTTAAGCTTGTTTTTCCCTGTGCCCTTTTTCAGCTTCCTGCCTTGAGTAAAGGCTTGATGCTTGATGGTGGAGCTGCCGCCTTGCAACTATTACTTAAAAGGTTACTTTATAAGTGTTATGAGGAAGGATGCTAGAATATTGTAGACTTGACTTTTTTCTTAAACAATGACTCATGCCCTGAAATCCATTTCTCTGGGCTTCTTGTTGCCTGAGAAAATAAGACCCCTATTTGTTTGAGACACAGATAATTTGCTAAGAGGTGGTTTTATAAACTCTACTTATAACCATATGTATAGATAGAGATATGTAATACATTTATATTGGTTTTCCAAGTAACATTATTTAAGTCTATCAGTGGAAAAGACCACCATGACTAATGTTTTATATATAACTGTGCAATGATATACTTGGAGAAATTGTTATTGAATGTCGAAGTTGAGTTTTAAAAAAGAAAAAAGTCTGTGGCCTAGGAGCAGTAACAACTATAAGAAATTTGTTGTAGGGAGCAAAACAACTCAATGCCGTATTTGTTCTGACTAAAATTCATCAATGTGGAAGGACAAAATAAATTTTATTAAATGCCTTCATTTAATCCACATGAAAAAGAAGACTGATTAAGGACACGTTGAAATCTTGAATGTTAAACTTATGATTTATGAACATCTAAAAACCCGACAGTAAATAACTATATTGGAGCTGGTGGCCCACAATTTCCAGAAAAGTTTCTGTAAAAAGTGATTCCATCAAGGATTTGTTAAACATCATCTAATATAACATAAATATTGATTCTTGAGTCCAATAAATAGTAGAGGTGAGATGAAATGTCAAATGTCTAATGTGGATAGATCTCATAAAAACACTGGCAACATGTGGTCATTTATCACCTTTTATTTTGTTTTGTGTGCATATTTGTTTTTCAGGATGTATGAGTAGCAGAGTGAAAAAAATATTAAAGGACATTTTTGTTTGAGGAGATTATGGGTTTGATCCCATGCTTTCGTGTAAAGTGCATATTGCATGAATATATTTTGAGAACCAGAAATATCATACATTTGGGACCATATAAGAAAGACAAGATTTAGGTAGGCGAGGGAGAACAGATTTGATTCTTTCTGCATCAGATTAGGAAAATGTACTCTTGGTGAATAGCAGCAAGGATTGAGGACTTTTTTGTAGAAACCCAGACAAAACCATCAGGCCTATAGAGCAGGCCTATAGAACAGACTGTTTATTTCTGATACATTTTCTTATTTATGAATAATAAGAAATTGCAAAGCTTTCCAGATATGAACGGGAGATTTTCTTTGTTCTGCCAGTATCCCTTTGCTCCCCACTTTCTCCACTGCCTCATGCTTTAAGAGTTAGTGGACTGAAAGAGTTTTGTGAGTTATAGGGTTTTGTATATGAATTTCCAAATGAGTCAAGCTAAAGTCCTTTCTAGGATGTTGTTTTTTTTCATTCTTCAGCTCAATCTAATTATCATTTAAAATTTTTTAGATAACGAATGATGGTGTTTTGGAATATAGGTGAGGTTCAGTGGGTGGAATCCGGAGCCAATGACAAAGAAAGAATTCTTGAGACATCTTTGGTGCAAAATGGTGGTTTATTAAAGCACGGGGACAGGACCCGTGGGCAGAAAGAGCTGCCGCCCCGGGTTGTGAGGGGTGGCAGATTATATACTATGGGGTTGGGGGAGGTAAGGAAAAACAGAGGTTTCGAGAGAGTACTTTCATATGTTAAAGAAGACTCACAGGATACCAGAGGCCTTGCCATTGTCAAGTTGAGGTTGTTTCCCCCTCTAGTAAGGCATGAGCATGAAGATAGTTGGGAACTTACAGGATTCCTGGAAGTATCTGTGTATGGCCTGCAGATTATAAAGACATTCAGTTGTATTTACATTACCTTCTGGAAGCTAGGTTACTGATAGCTTTGTTCTTGTAAACTGCTAAGACTCTTGTAAACTGAGGGAGACTCAAGTCCTGCGAGATTGTGGTATCTATAGGTTAACTATTTCTTTTTCCTTCAGGGCAGCCAGGAGTGCCTGAGGAATGTCACATACATCCCATGGTTGTGGGGGGGGTGGTTTGCGGGGTGTCAGTCTCTGCTTTGTCCTCAACTTGCCTTCTGTTCCCTCATCACTGTGTCCACCCTCAAATTTCCATCTCCTTGTGCCTGTGCATTATTTTCACAGACAGGTCCATGACCTACATTTAGCTAGTCTAATGGTTATCAATGCCTCACATACCTATGAGGAAAATTAATTTAAGATAGTCTTGAATCCTTTAATGAAACCACCTCATTTCTGATTATTTGTTTTCTCACCGGTTTCTGATAACTCTCCTTGAGAAAGCTATTTATTGAGAAAGTTGTGACAGAGCAAACTCTGTAGTTTGCAAGGACTCACCCTGACTTGATGTTTATGGGCAGAGACAAACGCTCTATGGATTTTTGCAGTGATTTTTTTTCCCCAGCGGTAAATAAAGGAAGCCAACCGGTCTTTACAGTCATTGAAAGTGATGAATGGTTAACTTTAAACTCTGCCTGGGGTTAAACGATCTCAGGCTTTAGTGAATTCCTGATTCCTCTTCGGAAAACTTTCGATGAGTACCAGTGTGTTCATTCATCCTGAAGGTACACCCATACAAGGCTTTTTTGCAATTAGAGGAGCTAATGAGACATCAAAAGTAGCTGTGGTCTCATTGTCAGACCTTACTCTGTTTTTCATCTATCAATTTGGGCTCCCATTTTAAGTCTTAGTGGTAGGAGTGTGGAGGAAACAAACTCTGTAAAGTGTAGCCAAGAACAAATTGAAATGATGTGAGAAGCCCAGAAGACACCGTTGAAAGATACTCTCAGGATGTTATCAGGTTTTAAATTGCAGAGAGGGATCATAACCCTGACAGTGAGGTGTGTAAACTAAACTAGACCTGAAGTGTATTCAGTTCCCTACATTTATTAATGATTTTATGAGTAAGTAGTGCTGGGGAGGAAGACCTTCCTCTTCCCTACGAGGTCCTTCTAGCCGGACTAAGAATGAAATTGACATGAGAAAGATTAATAGGACAAAATCAAATTTAATAGGACAAAATCAAATTTAAGAATCTACACACACATGAAATTCCAAAGACCATGAGACAACCCAAAGATTATACAAGCTAAAGAGAGGGGTGGGGTCTGAGGACACAATAAGGAGAAGGCTATTAGCAGGAAGGTGAAAGGAGATGTTTTAAGAAACAAAAGTTACCCTATTATGCAGATAAGTTTCTTAGGGAAAGAGAAGTCCCTCCGTTAATAGTTCTCTTCCTAGTACAGACCCTCCTTTCTGATGTCAATTTGGGCTTTTGAGGGCCAGGAAGAGAGCTTTTCCTGCAACTGCTGGGCTTTTCTTCTTCTTCTTCTTCTTCTTCTTTTATTTATTTGAGAGACATATCACAAGCAGAGGGAGAGACAGAGGAGGAGGGACAAGTAGACTCCCCACTTATCGTGTTGCGGGGCTCGTCCCTGGGCTCGTAGAGGGGCCCAATCCCAGGACCCTGAGATCATGACCTGAGCCAAAGGCAGACACTTAACAGACTGGGCCACCCAGGCGCCCCTGCTGGATTTTGATTACTTTTAACTCACAATAACGTTCATGCCAAAGTAGCCCATCTTGGGGCAGCCTGCCCTTGGCCCCTACGATGGCAACTTTTTCCCATTTTCCAGATGAACAAAATAAAATAGAGAGTGGTAATTTGACCCGCTGCTTAACATGTCAGAATGTTGACGGTTATTGATGTAGGAAAGATGTCAGGGTTTGAAGCCGGCGGGCAAGAAGGAATTGAGACATCTTTGGTGCAAAAAGGTGGTTTTATTAAAGCACAGGGATAGGACCTGTGGGCAGAAAGAGCTGCAGTGGGGTCATGAAGAGTGGCCCATTATGTACTTTCAAGTTGGGAGTGGGTTAGGGATAGCCTAAATCTCCCCGATATTTTGGAAACATGGTTTCTAGGATCCTGAGGGGGCTAGCTATTGTTAGGAAAAGGTCATTTATTACTGTTCAGTAAAAACTCAATCATGAGACCCTTCAGATGTATATCAGTGGGTCATATGCTTGGGGGATGATTGCCAACATGTATCTTGGGGGGTAGAGATAAAGTAGGTTTCCAAAGGAATTTTTATATGTTAAAGTAGAGGCACAGGATCCTGGGGGTCCGGCTAAGATTGCCTTTTGCCCTTAGCAAAGTAGTAACATCGAAGCAGCTGAGTTCCTAGAGGAATGTCACTCTGCCTGTTTCTAGGACTTCTGAATGGGCTATAGGTAGTAAGGAAATTTAGTTTTTCTTTTGCCTTTGTTTCCCACATCAGTGATAACATCCTAGTTTATGGAGCAATAAACTAACCAAAAGTTTCCTAAGTAATGACTGTCTTTTTTATTACGTGTCACTTATCCCCCTTTTTTTTTTTTAAAAAAAAAGTGTTGGTAACAAACTAATGACCTTTTTTTCTACATTAAAATTAGTAATTCATTAGCAAAAAATGTTGTGGAAGAAATTTTATTAACTCTACCTTTATTTTTCTGGGTCTCACCGCTCACTGCCACCCCCATTCTAGATATTAGCATGAGCGCTCTCAATGCTTTCAGTTACCTTTCTCCTTTTCATTCGCTACAGTAGAAATGTATGCAGGAGTGGGCATTTAATCAATTGGTGGTTTGTGGAGAGGAGAATATTGACCTTGTAACTTACACATTCTTTCTGTTAGTTATCTCCTGAGACAACAGTGGAACAAAAAGGGTGGAGGAGACAGTTCCAAAATTGAACCCCCAAGTGCCTGCATTCTAGGGGAAGGTGTTTGAAAACATGTAACTAAAAGAAACATTGAGATTACAATCTTGCATTGTGTCAGTGATGATTTCAGAGGGCTGCTGATCTGAAAGCCATATTCTTTCTGGGAAGAACCAAAGAAACATACAGGACCCTTCCTATTAGGAGTCTGGAACAAAAATATAACAATTCACTCCCTAGGGTTGCCACCCTGGATATTATAGTTGTTTATAATGATGTTCTCTCTCAGCCTTTCTCTCTCTATATATATAGGTATAAATATATGAAAGTTAAATCATTTTGAGGAAGGAAGATTTAGGAGTACTCTGCTTGTATTTGACGCAGATAGTCAAATAGAATAAAAGGGAGAGGGCTGCCATCAACTCTGGTCCGAAGCTCCTGATATGAACTGAAAAGCAGCTCTTAGATAGGAGTCAGTCAGGACAACACAAATTTGGAAACTCAGCCCCATAAAGTAATAGCTATGCGACCTTGGTTCACTTACCTGAGACAATAGAATCATGTCAACAACTTTTGCATCATTGGAAAATGTATATAAAATACTTAGTATAATAATAACATGGAAATGATCTGAAAGTGTAGTTATTTCAGTTATGCAAATCACCTCTTTCTTCATAGAAAGAAAAGGTGTAATTCTCCCAAATATGTATAGTAATACTGCTTTAGTGACCACAAATATTAAGTAGACAATGAAAAGGGATGAAATTACATGATTTGGTGAAAATATGTAGTGTTTTTACTTGAAAATTTTATCAGATTTGGCATATCGTAACTTTATTACATAAAAACTCAAAATTGAGAAGAGAATTTAAAAATGAAAATGCGAATAAAAATGCCTATTCCCCATGAGAAAACAAATTGTACATACATATATAGAATACACTACAGCAATGTTATAATGAATTACAAGTAGCACATTTAAAAACACTGTCTTATAACAAACTAAAATTTTTTATCATCTGAACCTAAACTGCAAAAGCTGTGAAGTGTTCCGTGCACTTCTAATGGAATTAATTTACAAAGAAAAAATTGAATTGTTTTTGTTGTATTGTAATTTTACACTTTTAGAGCAAAATACTGAGATTCTCCTGGCCCCCCCAATCAAAACACAAAATTACATTGTGGTCGGGGGCACCTGGGTGGCAGAGCGGTTAAGTGTCTGCCTTCGGCTGAGGGCGTGATCCCGGCGTTATGGGATCAAGCCCCACATCAGGCTCTTCTGCTGTGAGCCTGCTTCTTCCTCTCCCACTCCCCCTGCTTGTGTTCCCTCTCTCGCTGGCTGTCTCTATCTCTGTTGAATAAATAAATAAAATCTTTAAAAAAAAAATTACATTGTGGTCGGTTTTCAGTGTATAACATATGCTGCTATAGCTTTAAAAGTCATTGTTGTGTCTACATGTTAATGTATGACAGTCCTAGCCATCTTAATTCATTTGACAGATTTGACATTATACTATGATTCTGAGGATTTATTTTTATATTTTCTATTTTCTTGGATGTCATAGTTATCCCATATAACTGCTTACTGTTTTTATGAATATTGTGTATGAGCTCATATAATTCTTTTCATCTATTTATTTAATAGAGTAGTGTTTATCTTTGGCATATAATTTATTTCAATTTCCGTTGCCTAGAGTGATGGCAAGTTAGGTTAAAACCTTCAGTCTGAAAGATATGAAACATATATATCATATTGGTTCATATTCACCTTGAAAATGAAATATGTCATGTTGAGTTTCAGGGCTAGAGGAGAAACAGTTTACATAAAGTTAATAGGAAGCAAGAAAAAAGTATAATGCTGTAATAATAATACAATACAATAATAATACAAAAATACAATATACAAAATATAAAAATCATAATACATACTATACATAGTTTAACAATACTATGCTAATATGCAACTAATGAATCATTGAACATTACATCAAAAACTAATGATGTACTGTATGTTGGCTAATTGAATTTAAATTATAAAACACTATGGTAATTGCCTAATGGTACAGAATCAGGATGACTATAAAATCGGGAAATGCTGTTAGAAAGCAAATTACCAGGGCACCTGGGTGGCTCAGTTGGTTAAATGTACGACTCTTGATCTTGGCTTGGGTCATGATCTCAGGGTCATGGGATCGAGCCCCCTGTCGGGCTCTGCATTTAGCGTGGAGTCTACTTGATTCTCTCTCCCTCTCTCTCCTGCTCTCTCTCTCAAATAAAGAAAATATTTTTTTTTAAAAAAAGAAAGCAAACTACCTGTGTTAGTTTAGGTAAGAAGAGCAATTTTTTTAGAAGTAGAATATATTAAATAACTTCAGGTGGCTCTTAATAAAAGAACGAATATTTATTGATCATCTCTTACAGACTAAGGACAGGAACAGAAAAAAAAAGAGAGACAAATGGAACTTATAGTCTAAAGAATATGTTTACAAGCGTAAGAACTCTCAGCCTGTCAGAAACATCATACATTCATTCAGATTTATCAGCAGCCATTTGTTTAGCATCTACTAATGTTATAGGTACAGCACTGTGAAAATCAGTCAAGGAAAAGATACAAGTCAAATTAATCTGAGGGTTATTAAATATTGGGATGTACTATGACACACATCTTCAGATGATGATAGCTAGAAATTCAGAAGTGAAGATAGGGTCATACTAAGTGAGTCTAACACAGATCAGATTGAGGCAGAAATCAAGTGCTGAGTTCATGGTAGGTAAACACTAAGATTTATATATCCACCCATTTGTTAAATATTTATTGACATCTCTGTGCCAGGCACTTTTTATATGTAAAGATATAACAGAAGTCATAAAACACACATGACCCTGTCAACCTGGAGCTGATAACTTTGCTAAATTGATCTGCCTAGACAGGATTTTTGTCAACTGTTTTCATAGTAACAGGACTGTCTTTGAGAAATCAAGGGCTGCAAATGATTCAAACTTTCTATGCACATATGGGGAAAATTCTGCTTAAATTTAAGTTTTCCCAACTTATTGGAGTGTGACCTTTACATTTTGAAACAGTGTGGAGAGCATACACAATAAAATTCGTAAATAGAATGAAATTTGTCTGTGAACTTTGGGCTTCTAAATTAGCTGTGAGAAAGGAGATCTGCAATTAGTAGCAGTTCCCTTGGACCTGCTTGCCTTAGGTGGCTGAAATAAGGACTCATGAGAGAATGTATCAGCATTGAAAATCTGTAATGCCTCTTACTGAGGTCAGTAACTTGGCACAGCAATCAGCCTGACACTTGAATTGAAATGGACCAGATTAGCTTATAAAATCACATTGAAAAATATTCAGGCCAGAGGCTTAAAATATAAACATGGTCATGCTGTTTTGGCATGTCTAAATATGTTTCTGATTTTTAATGCTAATATTATGGCTAGAGAAAGAAAGAATGCCTCTGGAAGAAGGGGATAGTGAGTATAAATATAGAAATTTGATTATCAGAAAGGAGTAAGTTGTTATCTTGGTTATCCCTCTAACTGCATACAGATTTCAACAGGTGTCTATCAGTGGGATGGATGGATGGAAAGATGGTTCCAACATTTGTCAGGATTGTACTCGCTAATAGAATAATACCAATGGCTAGTATATTCCTATTTTGGACATAGATACATCTAATACATTATCCTGGGTCTGATAGTTTCTGTTTGGTGAATATCATTTTATAGACTCAGATAAAGAGAAAAAAAAACAAAACGTTGTAACTGAAGAAATGAAAGTGAAAAAGAATAAAGGAGAGTTTGGTTACTTTTGCATTCATAATATAAATATAGATTTCCACTAAAATATGTAAATTCTTAATAATTTTCACAACTGGCACTACTCATACACCTATTATGGTTCTGGTTAATCCTTTATTTTGAACTATTTGAACAGTCATTTTGTTTTAATATTTGTGTGCATTCTAGTAGGTATGCACTCCTATCACTTTTTGCTTCTATTGTTTTTATTTTATTGTTTTTATTTTCCTAAAGTTTCATTTGCTAAACAAGCCTAGTCCTGAATATACTAAAATTTCTTTGAAACCAGGGAGTGCTAAATTCAATGCTTTATTTCTAGTTTAGAAAGAGATAGCCCTTTTAGAGTAGTCTTTTTGAATAAATTTCCCAGTGGTCCTGACCAATATCTTCTTTTAATTTCCCATTTAATTTTCTGCCTGGTTTCACATGAGAGTCTCTTTCAATGCTTGCCCAACCCCAGTTTCTTTCTCTCACCAATAGGCATATAGCAGATTATTTTCTCTAAGGTATAATTTTGCATTTGTCTGAAACACGTATCTGGTACAAGTACTAAATTCTGTATTTCATTGCCACCATTTCCCCACATCTGACTGAAAACATTTACGAATGTTCGTATAGAGTGTTTGCTTCTTCTTCTTAATCACTGATGATGCTAACTGGGTAGTTCATGGACAATTCCTGTAAATTAGAGATTGCTGATTATCACGTCTTTTTTCTTCTAGACCGGGTTTTTAGCCCTGGTATTAAAGCTTTTTCAAAGTCCATTTTAATTAAGAAATCTGTTCTTCAAAATCCTATACATCTCAAATTCATAAAGCTAGATATATTCTGCCAACTTATAACATATTTTGACACTTATTACTAATTTATAAACTTCCTGTGGCCAGCAATGTCTCTAAATTCCCCAAGCAATTCTATGTAATTACTGTTTTGTATGTTTTATACTTATTTTCTCCTATATTTCCACACTAACCAAATGAGTGTTTTGTTTAATAATATCAAGTGGGCCTATGGGAAGAAATACGGTTCTGCAGTGTCTTAACTCACATGCTTTCCTCAAATGGAAGTACCTCTGTAGTTTTCAGGATGTCAAAAGATAGGATAGCCTTGACAATGTTGTTTGCTGATCAGTAATTAGTTAAAATTGTTAATTAAGAAGAGATCTATCACAATTTTTTTAATTTATTATTTTTTTTAGTGAGATCTATGCCCAGTATGAGGCTTGAACTCACAACCCTGACATCAAGAGTTGCATGCTTTACTGACTGAGCCAGCCACATGCCCCATAACATTAGTTTTTTCGTTTTTGTTTTTTAAGATTTTATATATTTATTTTGAGAGAGAGTGAGCGAGTGAGCAAGTGAACAAACTGGGGGAGGCACAGAGGGAGAGGAGAGAGAGAGAACCTCAAGCAGTCTCTGCAATGAGTGCAGAACCTGACACGGGGCTCAATCTCACGACCCAGAGATCATAACCTGAGCCGAAATCAAGTCAGATGTTTAGCTGACAGAGCCACCCAGGTGCACCCGCCCATCACATTAACTTTTAAGTACATATTTTTCTGCAAATCCAACCTCAGAATTTTTTCCATTGCCAGAAAGAGGCTCATACTCATATGAACAGGGACTGCCCGTGTCAAGCCTCTCTTATTTTGCTTTGAAGATTGATCGTGCCCAGAAAAAGCAGGACATCTATGCATCAGGGGCTTAAGTTCTGAAATGCTCATACATGTATCCTGTGGCGAATAATGGAAGTCTTGAGAAGCAAAGATCTGCCTCCACTTATGAAAGTCAATGAGACAAGATGTTTTATCTCCTAGCCTGTTATGCTTTCACCCGCAAGTGGCAGAATTCCACTTCAGACTGGATTAAAAAATAAGTAAATACAGCATCTCATATATCACAAATCTCAGAGATACAGGAGGGCTTCAGAGTCAGGCATTTAAATAGCCCAGTGATGTCATCAGGGACATAGTTTCTTTCCAACTCTATTCCACAAAGTTGAGTACCTTTTGGGCTTGGTAGCTGCAGAAGTCTAGGCAGCATATCTAAATAACAATGCCCAAAGGCTGATAAGGTGGTTTTTCTTCTCTCTTAGGAGTGAGGAAACATTTCCATGAGCTTACAAGACATCCCCCCAGGTCTTAATGGCCATGTTAAGTCATCTGAATATTCCCGAACCGATCGGACTCAGTGTCCCGTGAATCACTTGGCTGTGGCCGAAGGGGATATCTGAACAGAACTGTGGTTCCTCTGGGAAAAAATAACATTTCAGTGAGTTCCAGGTGAGCAGGATCTTCGCTACACTCCGCCCTCTGGCAGCTATGACAAAGGCACTACATAGAAACCTAAATTCATTTATCACCCACTCTAAATAAAGTTCAGGTGCCAAAAATTCATGAATTCAAGTATTCCAGATGGTAGGAATACTGTAATAGTTTCAACATGAGTGGTCCACCTGCCCACGTATTTGTAGTCTCAAGATGTCCAAGATAATATTCCCTTTATAAAGACTATAAGAATTATATTGGTGACAGAGTCCCTGTAATATTTGAAAACACTGTAGTGCATGTTTCATTTAGTTTTGGATTATTATTTTTTTTAAAGATTTTTTATTTATTTATTTGACAGAGATAGAGACAGCCAGCGAGAGAGGGAACACAAGCAGGGGGAGTGGGAGAGGAAGAAGCAGGCTCACAGCAGAGGAGCCTGATGTGGGGCTCGATCCCGTAACGCCGGGATCACGCCCTGAGCCAAAGGCAGACGCTTAACCGCTGTGCCACCCAGGCGCCCCAGAGTTTTGGATTATTGGTTAGAAATTCTAAAATTAAAATGGCTCTTGATTTTCATACAGATGACAGATTCCTTGGGCATGCTGTGGGAAAATAGCCCAAACAGTAAGCATCATGGCATGGTTACATAAGCAACAAAGTTAGTAGTAGTATTTTGAAGGATCAGGTATACAGTGATCTTTGTCAGTGGTTAATTGATCATCAGAACCTTAGGGCCAAAATGGATGGCCAGCCCACTGAAGTCCTATTTTTATTTGTCTAAATTTGAAACCTGACTTTGGTGACTGAATCTCAAACTTGAGTCACTGTCACCTTACTCAATTCTTTGTAGTTCCTGTGACCCTTTACTTGAGGGGACATTGAGTACCTCTTGTAGTACTTTTAAGGGTTCCTGTTGGATCCCATTTTTTTTTTTCTTCTCTGTACATCCCCTCCAGTTTTGGTGTGTGTTTACTTTTGATTCTTGTTTGGAAGACTCCCTTTGGGCTACTGAAACTATGTCCACATAAGCAGAGATCTGGAAGTGTGAGAATTTTTGTCTCCTCAAGCAACCCTTATGACCAACAATGACTGATGTTTGAGGGAGAATATAAAAGCCCAGCTCCATTGTCTTAGAGCATTTTGAGGAGTAATTTATAATCCAAAGATTTCCTTTTGGAACAAGCTAAAGCAACCTTGATTTTTCTTCCTTTTTGCTGTTCTGCTCACTCCAATTCTTTAGAAGTTTCTCATGGGAATACTTCCTTAATATGTCACTTGTACTTTATTCCTTGTTACTGCTTTTGATCTGCATCTGAGGAGCCCAGCTCTTTTTTTTTTTTTTTAAGATTTTATTTATTCATTTATTTGTCAGAGAGAGAGTGCACGCGCACACGCACACAAGCGGGGGAGTGGCAGTCAGAGGGAGAAAAAGACTCCCAAGGAGTCCTATGTGGGACTTGATCACAGGACCCTGGGATCATGACCTGAGCTGAAGGCAGATCATTAACCGACTGAGCCACCCAGGCATCCCTTAAGGAACCAAACTCTTAAAGAAGCACCCTGTGATAACATCACAAATACTTTGCCAATTTCCCCTACTCTTCCACTGTAGGACCTATGGTTCTTTACCAGGGCAAATTTATACTTGAGAAGGGAAATGCCAAGATTTTCAAGGGATTTTTAAATTTTGGTTTTGGATCTTTTTTTTTTTTTTAAAGGCTAATTAAAAAGAATTTTTTGTTAAAAATTATAAACCGTAAGTTTTCACATACACCATGGCATTTGTTGAAAATTTTAAAGATACAGCCTACTGGGTCTCAATTCCCTCCTTCAGCCCCCTACCCAGCTGGCACCCAGAGCAGAAGAGCCAGCTGCCCCTTTAGATGGGATTCTGTGTCCAGTCCCCAGCTCTGCCATTCCCTTCCTGGTCCCGAAGCTTAGCATCTGTAGATGTGTATCTCGAACTTTGGCTGATTTTTTTTTGTAGTAGAGATAAGGAGAAAGCAAAACATGTTTCATAAGCCTTATGTATCAAAAGTGGGAAACAAAAGATAGACTGAGAGAGGCCCTCCTGTGTCAAGAAATATAGGAGAGCTTGTATTTATTTATAAAAGCTGAGAGCATTCTTATATTGCCCAGCCTATGGCACCAGTTTATATCGTTGACTGGGGCATATAGACATTTGAGTTTGCAATGCTGCCCTCTCCCTTATCCCCCTCCTGACCCAGAGTAGAACCCTCTCTTTTTCTGAGTACTCAATCCATATCCACAGGACGCCATCTCTTAAGGGACTTTTTTGAATTGACTCTGAGCAAGCACTACCCCCAGTGGACCAAGAACACCAATTCACTCTCAGTCAGAGCACAGGCTTAGAAGTGTCTGGTTATAACTTGAGTTGTTTTCTAAGTCGGCCTCATGGTAGAACCGCAGTGATCTCAAAATATATCCTGCATTTCTTCCACCAGCAGCTGGTTGTGTGGTTTATAAATAGTCTCAACAAATGACAGGATCCCATATTGGCTCTCTGATTTATGGAACATTGGTTTTTCTGTTGCATAGAAGCAAGTAGATGTTTCTGAAATCATCTTCACAAACTACAATAATAAATAAAAGGGAATCTAGCATCCTTGGAAGAATCACAAAGATCAGTTAAAAGAATTGAAAACGAAATGCACAAATTGAGATGCCTGTCATATCTCCATTCAGGGTCACAGACTGACTAATGAAAAAGGTAGATGGATGTCTCAGAGAATGACAGCAGATTATTGTAAATGTGCTTAGTAAATCTGTGTGCCTCTGGATTTTCCTTTCTGGTCAATCTGTGGAGTTCCTGACATTTTATCACAGATATCAGTTTGAAAACAAATAAACAAAAACAGACAAACACTCTGGCAATGGGTTGAAAAAACAAAGAGAAAAGCAAAATAGAAGCTATTTGCCATCACCTAAGGAGGACAGACATCTTGCCTCATGACTATGAAATCTAATCTATATGAAAACTATGGCAAGGCTTCATAAGCAAATCACAGAAAAAAATCCATTAGTGTTTTCTGGAAGGGTCATACCCTCATCACAATATGGATATAGATAAATACATATATACATATGTATGTGTCATGAAGAGGGTATGGACTTTGGAACTATGAAATCTTTGTGAAGTCTGTATCCTTGACCATGGGACAACAGTCAACCATGTAAACTGATCTGTCCAATATAAATGGGATCTTTATTTCTGATTACCAAAATCAGTTACTGGGCCAGGAGTGCTCCAGCATCTCGTAGTACGAATGGGATGATTAAAACTCTGGTAATGCTGGGGCGCCTGGCTGTCTCAGTCCATAGAGCATGTACCTTTTGATCTCAGGGTCATGAGTTCGAACCCCATGTTGGGCATAGAACTTCATTAAAATAAAAAATAAAACTCTGGTAATGCCTACTTCTGCTTTACTTTCCCATCCCCAGTTAACCTGTACTTATGAATTCATGTGGTTTTCTACAGACAATGAACTAAGGAAAATAATTGAGCCTAGATTATAGATGGTTCTGCATGATATGCTGACCTATGCTGGAAGTTGATGATTGTGTTACATTTGATAGAGATGGCCTAGAAGGAAAAATCTTCCAGTGGGCAAAATTTCAAATGGCCCATTTAATAATTGCCCTTGTTTGAAAGAAAAGATGGCAAGAAAAGAGGTAAACCTAAACAGTATTTCAAGAGCAGACACTAATGGTGGTTCATGGTTTAACTGGATTATTAGGGACTTGAAAAGGGTGAAACAGCACTGTTTTTATGAGGTGCCATATAGGATCTGAGTCAGTGTACAATATGTGAAGCCGGTTGTCCCTGCCTAACTTGCATGTAACAAACAGGAGGAAGTGGAGATGGTGTCTTTCATGATTAAATCTAATGATTCACTCAGTTTCATTTCAAATTTTGATACCTCTAGGTTCTCATTTTAGTACCCTAAAATGCATGCTTCCACTGTGAAATATATTTCTCTTAAATTCTAAATGACTGACACCTGGCAATTTCAGCCTTTTAATGCCATGGATGAACAGGCAAAAAAAACACAAAAAACAAAAAAAGAAAGCAGAACAAAACCACAAGAGCTCCCACAAAAAAACATGAACCAAAAAAAACAAAAAACAAAAAAACCAAAAACAAACAAAAAAACCCCAACAAAAAAGGGATTGGGAGAGTTGGGAGGTTGTGGCATTGGTTGGAGTGACTGATCCTAATTATTAAGGAGAAATAAGGTTCCTGATACCCAACAGAGGGAAAACAGTTTTTATAAAATTCATGTGATCCCCTGGAGGACTTTTTTTTAAAATACTACATTGTCTGGAAGTAAGTGATAAGGGAAAACAACTGCAGTTTTATGAAAGAAAGCCACTGAAGGCTCAGACCACTCAGAAGTAAATACATGTGCCTAATGAACTCTCCGTCAGCTCAGGAGATGGCTGAAGAAATGGGAACATAGAATGGGAAAAGAGAAATATTGCAAATATTTACAATCTGGAGAACGATTACAAAAATAGAGAAGCCACCCTCTTACCTATATTTCCTTCCATGCTTGTATCATGTATAGGTAGGTATTTTAGATAATTGACCCTTTTTTTTCCTGCTTTCATCCTACTATAAGTGAGTTACATAATGGCGGTACACTTTAAAATACTGGTACAAATCTTTACTGAATATTGAGACATCACCTAGAAACTGACTTGTTACTGTTTGTAGTAACCGAGAATGGCCCATTGGTTTCGGAAATTGAAATAAGAAAAAAGGACGGGTTTGGATGTAGGAGTCTGTAGTGTGCCCTTGTTATTATTTTTGGAACCTGACATCTGAATGACTCTTTTCTGGGGGTTGGTGGTGGGGGGAGAGGCAGCTCCTACTTGAGTTAATCCTGGTAGGCTGAGGTCCTGTTTTCTACTATGAAAGCTATCATGGCCACTATTTCCTCTCTTTCCTTCAAGAAGTCATGAAACAGGGGCATGACATAGGCGTGGCAATTAGGTAGGGTGTGCTGACCTGAGCTCCTTAAACTGGGAGGTATAACCAAAAAAAGCCAGAGAAGTTAAGAAACTATTCAGTGTGGATACAGTGGTATCTTGAGTTCAGTGGTTTCAGGGACATTTATCCAATAACAGTGGTGCTAGCAGAGGCATTCTGACCAGTCTCTTTATATTCCTGAATGTGACCAAATCTACTTATCTTGATACAGGGCTGTTATTTTACAAGTGTGATTCGTTGGCCTTCCTCTCAGCTCAAACTCTGAGCTTTCTCATGGTCTTCTAACACTTATTTTCTGTTTCTGATTCTTGCCTTGCCTATGCTTCTTACAACATAAATCCTTACTGATATAGCAGGTGACTGATCTTCTACAAACTGGATTTTGTTTCTAAAATGACGAGCAGGAAGTATGCATTTTAAGATTCTTCTAATTTTAATATAAATCTGTAAAAAAATTACTTAATGGATAAAAATATATATTTTAGAAATTTCTTTCATAAATGAATTCAGCCATTCCAGCTTGTCATTAGTTTGATCTCCAGAGAAAATGGTTTTTTTTTAAAGATTATTTGAGATAGAGTGCCCAAGAGAGCGTGAGCAGGGGGGAGGGGCAGAGAGAGAGAGACAGGGAGAGGAGTAGGGTCCCTGCTGAGTGCAGAGCCCAACATGGGCCTTGATCCCAGGACCCCAAGATCATGACCCATGACCCAAGCCAAAGGCAGTGACTTAACTGACTGAGCCACACAGGTGCCCCAGAAAATGAGATTTTAAAAAGTTAATGTCATGTTTAAAAAATACTGCACTTTATTTTAAATATTCAGTTTTAAAATTATACACTAAATTATAAAATAATAGTTCATGTATGCCAGCAGTGCAAGCCAGTGCTCACATATCTGTGCATTCGTCAAATCCATTTTATTATAGTTAATATTTCAATTAAGAAATGAACATTACCTATCAAAATTCTGCATGGAATGTAATCTTTACATTTTTTTCCATTAAAGATTGCATGTAAGTATTTCCATTGGTGTAGTAGTTTATTTTGTTAGCTTGTTTATATAATACCAAGATTTCATGATGTCCCCTCTGAAGCTGGTGGCAAGTGATTTTGTGCTTCCTGAGAAATATAATGAAAATATCCAGAAGCCTCTGTTTTGCAAAGTATTTGACAAGCACATTCTTGTTTCAGTTGGAGGAAACAAGCTAAACAAGAAAAATAAGAGTCATTTGTAGGATCCCAACATAAATGTCTCCTTTTTGAAACTCAAGTTATAAATGGAAAAGAAAAATAAAAACAAATGTTTTGCATGAATGGCAGCACTAATTGCTTCTGATCTTAATTTTTTCCTGTGAATTGCCTTGAGTATCTTTTAAGTTACTGCTTAAATGTTTAATGAATGAATAAAATCATCTGTAACAGTAGTTAAATAGCAGATTTTTTTTCAAATTTGATTTTTAAAATGTTGAATGCCATGAGATCTTCTCCTTTATTAAACATAATAAGTCAGTTGAGGAGAGATATCTATCAATAAAATATTATTGTTATAACCAAGCAGATTTATTTAAAGTATTAATTAGAACAAATTTAGCCTTATATCTTTTTAAAATGCAAAGGGTGAAACCAAGCACCAAACAAAAACAAAAAACAAAAACAAGAAAAGGTCTCCATTAGATAATTCTCTGTTAAAGAAATATAACATCTATGAGTTATATCTCTGTTTTTAAACTGATTAAAACATTATTCTCAAGCTCAATCTTAGTTTAAATGTAAAACACACAAACAGAAGCCTATAAGGAAAAGAGAGAGTCATTTTGTTAATGCATTAGCCATGGAAACTAAAAGAATTTAAAGGTGAATTAAACCATTACTTTAGAATAAAATTTGCCTTGATACACAGGCAGGCACGTGCGCACACACACAAAACGTGTATATAGGAGAATAAACAGATGACTAGTTTAAAAAATCAATATGTAGGACTAGAAATTCATAGATTTTAGAACTTTTATTTTGAGAAGTGAGAATAATATACTTTGGGCTGAAGATTTTGTTTAATCAGATTTTATGTATTGATGTGAGATATAAAAAGCCTTCAACTATTACCCATTTTAAGTATATAATTATTCTTTCTTCCACAGAAGCATGTGTGGGACTTCTGTGTATTATCCCAATGATTTGTGTGTAAATCTGCCATTAAATAAGTATTGTTCATAGGAGCAAAATGAGAACTAAGACTTTTAATTAAATAACAAATTTTTATGAATTTCACAAAAATCCAATTTTTCAAGTTTTTTGAATTTGTATTACCTTATGTGGAAACAGAATCAATATTTTATTCCAGGGTAAAAACATTTAAACATATAAATGCATGTATATGCAGTATTTTATTAATACATAAACTATAAATACATATTAAATACATACATGGAAAGGGATATAGATATCCATAAAATTTGTATGTATTAGAAAGTATCATAAGCTTCTGTTAACCTCTCTCTCTTTCTTTCTTTCTCTCTCTCTCACATGCACACATGCTCACACACAAAAGCCTGCTGAGTACAGACTGCCTGTGCTCCTACAAGACTAACAATTATGGCTGCAAAATAGGATTGTCATCTTGATGCTGAAGTATATGATTTTCATCCAGTTATGAAATTGCATTTTATTTTCACATGCATCTGCTTCTGTTCCATATTATATTATTCATTTGGGCTCTATTTTTTTCTAAAATTGAGCCTTTGTGCTTTATTGAAGATTTTCAGCTCTTGAATAAAAAAAAAAATAGGGGGTCAGACGCTTTCTTTTGCTGGAAGAAGACAAAAAGAGGTACACGTGATTCTGAAATAATACTTTTGGCCACATACATGGTTTCCTTCATTTAACATTGGAAACTTTTTCATTCACAAAGCTCCTCAAGAAAAGGAAGAAAGACTTCCTCCTTCTGAGTTTTAGGGATTTCATGTTCATCCTTAGAGCTATGCATAACTAGCTTCTTTCCCATAACCTCAGATTTAGAATGATCGAAAGTTTCACATCATTTAATCATTCAAGTCCCATACATATGGTTTAGATACTCTTCTTGCAAAGTACATACAAATGTAGCATTGACAACTTGTGTAACTGAAGTTAGAACTTTTGTCTGCTGAGTCTGGAAAGTATGTTGGAAATAGAGCATTAAAAGTGCATTTTCAATTGTTTGTTGCTTTTATTTTTTAAAAAGGATTTTATTGATTGATTGATTTGAGAGAGAGAGAGAGGGAGAGCCAGAGAGAACAGGGGGAGGAAAAGAGGGAGAGGGACAAGCAGACTCTATGCTTAGCGCAGAGCCCCATGTGGGACTGATCCCACAACCCTGAGATCATGACGCAAGCCGAAATCAAGAGTGGGACGCTTAACTGACCACCCAGGAACCCCAGTTTGCTGCTTTTAACACAGTATTAGATAACAAGACTATTCAAAAATCAGGGGGCGCCTGGATGGTGCAGTGTTGGGCGTCTGCCTTCAGCTCAGGGCGTGATACCAGCGTTCCGGGATCGAGCTCCACATCAGGCTCCTCCACTGGGAGCCTGCTTCTTCCTCTCCCACTCCCCCTGCTTATGTTCCCTCTCTCGCTGGCTGTCTCTCTATGTCAAATTAATAAATAAAATCTTAAAAAAAAAGACTATTCAAAAATCAGTCTTCAAGCAGAAGCAGAAGGAACAAGAGATTAAAAACAGGGAAAAGAGATTAAAAACCTATGTTTTCTTGTACATTAGCAAATATATCAGAAATGCACTGTTTTGGGGACAGTGTAATTGACAAAGAAAGAAAACTTTATGTTATAAACTAGCCAAATATTGAAGTGGCTTGCAAAGCTCTGTATCACCCAAAGGGGATAAACTCACCAGTGTCCGTCCAGATTTGGAGACCAATGATAAATGAAATTTCTTGCAGAGATCCGAATCAGAATCCAATCGAAGACTTTTCCTATGGCAAGGAGTCTTCGTACCTGTCTCACATGTTGTCATAATGCTATGCATCAGTGACTTCTGTGTGTTTCCCACTCTTTCACTCTTTGCAATTCATTTATCCTTTCTACTCTTTATGAACGTTTGAGTTGTTCCAAACAGTGCTACCATGGACGTGCTTGCCATGTAACCTTTGATCAGATGGGGAATATTGGGTATATATCTTGGACTACAGTGACATCATCACAGCATATGAATATATTTTACCATAATTGACAATGCCCAGTGTTTCAAAGTATGTTCCTGTCATTCCACATCTTGAACAATACTTTGTCTTTTTCATTCTTCACCTGTGTGTGTGATGTGTAGTGGCATCTCACTGTTGTTGTAATTGACATTTCCCAGAAAATTAATGTGGTTGTGCACCTTTGTATGTAATTGTTGGCAATTAGGGTATCTTCTTTTGTGCAGTACACTGTGTAAGTTTCCAGTTATTTCCCATCCTTCTCATCGTGTCGCATTTTCTATCATTTTGTTTTGGCCATTCAGGTGGTACGTAATGTATTTCATTGTAGTTTTAATTTACATCTCCCAGAAGAATGGTAAAGTTGGACACTTTAAAGTTTTTGGCCATTTGAACGTCCTCTGTAAAGTTCCGGTTCAAGACTTTGCCCATTTTGTCAATATTGAATTTTCTCCCTCTTATTTATTTGTAGGAGTATTTTGTATAGAAATGGATTCTGTAATTAAAAACTTTCCCACATTGGAGCGCCTGGGTGGCTTAGTCAGTTAAGAATCTGCTTTCAGCTAGGTCATGATCCCAGGGTCCTGGGATCGAGTCCCACATTGGGCTCCTTGCTCAGCAGGGAGCCTGCTTCTCCCTCTGCTCACTGCTCCCCCTGCTTGTGCTCTCTCTTTCTTTGACAAATAAATAAAATCTTAAAAAAAAAAAAAAGCTTTCCCACAAAGAAAACTCTAGTCACATATATCTTCATAGTTCAGAGAGGACAAACATCAATCAGTCTCGTGCAAATACTTTAGAGAAGAAAAAGGGAGACCACTTCCCAACTTCTTTTGTGAGGCCAGCATTACTTTGATACCAAAGTATCTGAGAACAACTTAACAAGAAAGAAAAAGCTAAAGGCCATTTTCTTATGAACATAAGAGACAAAAGTCTTACATAAGATATTAACCAATCAAATCCAGCAACATATAAAAAAGATATATCATCAATAAGTAGATATATTCATAGACTGCACCATTAAAATAACATTTGCATATCAATAGAAACCACCACGTTAAAGGAGAAAAAAGTCATATAATTATTTCAAGAGGTGCAGGAAAAAATTATTTAATTCCTAACAAATTGGGAATAGAAAACTTGGCTTAACTGATGTTTGTAGAGCACTCTACCTAAAACAGCAGAATACACATTCTTTTCAAATGTATGTGGAACATTCACCACTATAGACCATATGCAGGACCATATAATGAGTCTCCATAAATTTCAAAGAATCCCTATGACACAGAGTAGTTCTTTGACCAAAACAGAATTGAATCAGAATTCAATAATAGGTATCCGTAAAATCCCCAAGTATTTGTAGATTAAACAACCCATTTCTAAATAACACATTAATCAAAGGAAATCATAAGAAAAACTAAAAACCATTTTTTGAAATAAAATAAACACATCAAAATTTCTGAGATGCAGCTAAATTTATACACACACACACACACACTATGATCTAAGCTGCCATCTTAAGAAACTTCAAAGAAAAATTAAAAGAAAACCAAAAGGAAAACTAAACCTTAAGTAAGTAAAAGTAAGGCAATAACTAAGGTAAAAGTAGAAATCAGACAACAGAAGACATTAGAGAAATTTAATGAAACCCCCAAAAAAGTTTCTGTTAACAACAAAATTGATAAAAATCTAAGTTAAGAAAAAAAGAGAAAACACAGATTATTAATATTAGGAATTAAAAAGACATAATTACAGGTCTTAGAGACATTAAAAGAAAAATAAAGGAATATAATGAAAAACACTTTATGTCAATACAAAAACAAGCACAATTAAATGATCAACTCAGTATATGCAGGAAAATCATATTATAAATTTGATATCCACTCATTATAAAATGTCTCAGCCAAGCTAACAATAATAGGAAATTAATAGGATAAAGAGTGCCTTTAAAAAACCCAAAGGTAACTTCCGTTTTAATGGTAAAGACTGAGTGATTTTCCTTTAAAACTCAGGAAAACGTCAAAGATGTCTTCTCTCATGACTTCTAGTCAAACAAAAGCATTTACAAAAGCATCAAAATCATGAAAAACTTAGGTATAAATTTAACAGAGTATATGAAAGACCTGTACACTTTTAACTATAAAACTCTGATAAGGTAAAATAGAGATCTAAAGAATTGGAGTGATATACCTAATACATGAATTGATGACTCAGTATTGTTTAGATGTAAGTTATTCCAAAACTGATCTGTATTTTTAGGGTTATCCCAATCAAAATCCAAGCAGGCTTGTTTTTTCCCCATGAATTAGCTGATTCTAAACGTTTTTATGGAAAAGTAAAGGACCTAGACTTACTATGATAATTTTGAAAAAGAACACAAAGTTTGAGGGCTTATACTACCTGCTTTCTAAACTTATCATAAAGCTATAGTAATTAAGACAGTGCAATATTGATATGAGGGGTACACATGCAGAATGATAAGATAGAGTGTTCACAAAGAGACTCACACACATATGTCTTCAGTTAGTTTTTGAAAAGGTACCAAGATAATCCAGCGGGTAAAAATAGTCTTTTCAACAACTGGTGCTGAAACTCTGGGATATACTTAAGAAAAAAAAAATGAATTAATTTTGACCAAATTCTCCTATCACAGTTCCAACATAAAGGGGATCATAGACTTAAAGGTAAACACTAACCTAAAATGCCTATAAGAAAACACATAAAAAATCTTGCTCATCTGTGGGTAAGGAGGTATTACTATGCATAAAGCACTGATCATATAAGAAAAGAAAGGTCATCAAAGTTAAAATGTCTGCTCTTTTAAAGAAACCATTAACACCACATATCCATTAGAATACCTAAATTCAAAAGGTAGACAGTTCCAGGTGATGGCCAGCATGAGGAGAAAGCAGAACTTTTTTTTTTAATTTTAAAGATTTTATTTATTTATGTAAGAGAGAATGAAAGTGAAAGAGATCACAAAGGGAGAGGGAGAAGCAGACTCTCCACTGAGTGGAGAGCCCAATATGGGACTGGATCCCAGGACCCTAGGGTCATGACCCGAGCTAAAGGCAAATGCTAAACCAACTGAACTACCCAGGTGCTCCGAAAGCAGAACTTTCATATACTGCTGGTAAGAGTGTAAAATTTGTGCAACTACTTTGGAGAATTGTTCAGCAGTTTCTGATAAAATTAAATATATACTTAGCATGAACCATAGCAATTCTATTCCAGGATGCAATGAAGAGAACAGAAAACATGTCTTTATACAGTTTTGTACATGAGTGCTTACAGCAACTTTATTCATAATAACTCCAAATTGGAAACTGTTCAAATGTCTATGAACAGATGAGTGGATAGAACTATGGATGAGGGGCAAATGGGTGGCTCAGTTGGTTGGGCGTCTGACTTGATTTCTGCTCAGGTCATGATCTCAGGATTGTGAGTTCAAGCCCTGAGTTCAGCTCTGTGCTCACTGGGGAATCTGCTTGAGATTCTCTCTCTCTACTGTGTCCCTTTCCCCACCATCTAAAATAAATAAATAAACCTTAAAAAAATATATATGGATGAAATTTTATGGTGTATCCATATACTGGGATACTACTCCGCAATAAAAATGAAAAAAAAAAAAACTAATGATACACGCAACAACATGAGTGAATATGCAGAACAAAAGAAGATAGGCACGAAAGAACACTTACAGTATGATTTCACAAATACGAAATTAAAGAAGAGGCAAAACTATTGTGACCAAAAACTGATTGGTGATTGCCTGGGGCTGCGGGTGGGTAGGGGTTAACTGTAGGGACATGAAGGCAGGTTTTGGGTGGAAAGTGAAATATTTTGATTGTGGTGGTAACTATATGAATGTTTACATTTGTGAAAACTCATTGTGCTATAAACTTGAAGGATTTTCTTCTCTGTTAAATATATAAAATATTTGCAAAATTAAAACAACTGTAAAATGTGTATCTTAAACAATCACAGTGAGACATCACAACGTGTCCAGTAGAATGGTTCAACTTAAATTAAAAATTTTATTTATTTATTTTATTATTTTTATTTTTTTTTAAGATTTTACTTATTTATTTGAGAGAGGGAGAGAGCACAAGCAGGGGGAGCAGCAGGCAGAGAGAGAGGGAGAAGCAGACTCCCCGCTGAGCAAGGAGTCCAATGCGGGGCTCAATCCCAGGACTCTGGGATCATGACCTGAGCTGAAGGCAAACACTTAATGGACTGAGCCACCCAGGCGTCCCTAAATTAAAAATTTTATTTAACAATATCAAGGGTTAGGAAGTATGTAGAGTAAATACAACACACACATTACTGATGAATGTAGATTGCTAATCCCCTTTGGAGAAGTCTTTGGTGGTACTTACTTAGAATGGACATTTTATACCTATGACCTGAGTTTATAAGCAAGATACATACAACTGTTCGTTAACCTCTGAACATGTACAAGAATATTTATAACAGCATTATTTGTAATATCCCTCAAGTGGAAGCAATTTAAATATCAAAAGCAAAGCATTAAAATTAATTATGAACAAAATACTGGTACTTTGTGGATGGATCTCACAGAAAAATGTTGAGCTTCTGCAGCTAAACACAGAGGATCTGATTCCATTTATAAAAGTTCAAAAAGAGGCAAAACTAAGCCATGGTGATAGAAGTCAGAGTCATGGTTACTTTTGGTATTTTAGTAGTATGATGGGCTTCCGGAGTGTTATTAATGTTCTATTTTTTGATATGTGTATTTATTACGAGGCTGTGCTTATTTTTAAAAATTAATGAAGTTGTATAATTGTGATTTTTGCACTATTCTGTAACTATAATTCTTAAAGTGTCTAAATTTTTAAAAATCAAATCATGTTGTTCTTTAAATGCTCTATACTCCCAATCAGATCTCACGTTACTGCTCCCTAGGCTCTAGCTACACTGACCCTTTTTCTCTTTCTTGAACAAAGAAACAAATTCATTCTTACCCCTTTTCACTTGAAGTTCCCTCTGCCTGGAACACTATCTTCTAAAATGGTAACCTAGTTTGCTTTTTATTGACATTCAGATCTTGAAATCTAAAAGCAGCTCCTCTGTCACTTTATTTAGAACCATACATTTTTTTCAGTGTTACTCTCACATCTGAGATCATCTATTTCATGACTTAGTTTCTGGTTACCCTAGTTAGAATGCAACAGCCATGCTTGCAGCAACTTTGATTGTCTTGCTCTCTGCTGTATATCCTCAGTGACTCGAATCCTGCCAGACAGGCAGAAAAATGTTCAGGAAATAACTGGAACATGAATAAACTTACAGATGAATGAGTGAATGAATGAATGAATGAGTTGACAAATGTATTGCATGCAAATTAATGGCTATTGATTAAATACAAGATGTTTTTATGGAACTACATTAAACATGGGAAAGTGTTACCAAGTTTCGTTTTTCTTCCACCCCTTTAACGAGATTATTGAAATATATAGCCCAGGGAAAGGGCCTCGAGAATGATGATTTCAGCAGCTTGCGCAAACATTCCAAATAATATAACATTAAATTATTATTTCCATATTGATGCTCAAGCTTCTGTTATCCTATATTGTTATTGCTGAAGCTTCAAAGATGAATAATTTTGCATAATGATTATATGGTACAGTAAAGCCTGAACAGTATGAACATGTATTTTTGTTAATATACTAAATGTATATTCTAAGCAGATTATTCATAAAACATATAAACATATCATATTTTTATAATAGCATAGGTAGCTTATCATCTAATTTGCTTCGTTCATTTTCTAAAGAGTTCCAGGTGCAGGTGGGCACTTAAGTGCTTTTTGATGATGATGTTAGTTTACAAAAATTTCTTATACATAACATTTTCCTTGTAATGTTTCAGCACATATGTTTTCTTTTATTCTTGCTAAATTTTGCCATTTGTAATATTTCATTTTCCCAGTTGGAACTATTACTTGGTTTACAACTCATGAGAATTTTTCATCTTTTAGCCTTACAGTGGAGTGGTCTAACACTTATATTCCCTCAGCATCTCATATTATAGTCAATAAATCATGAATAACAGCAAGCTATATACAAAATTTACAAATGTTCATGAAAGGTCATACTCTCAAGGCTAAATAAATAGAAGTATTATATTGTAATTAAAATTGGATATCTTTTGCATAGCCTACTCTAAATAGTTTATTATACTGCTAATAAAGACAGAAGTTCAATCATAGAAACCAAGATATATTATTAGAAAAACATATTTGGGGCTCCACGCTGGCTCAGTTCGTGAAACATGTAGCTTTTGATCTTGGGGTTATGAGTTCGACCCCCATTTTGGGTGTGGAGATTACTTAAAAATAAAATTTAAAAAAGACAGATTTGGTGTATAATTCATGGGAAATAATACTATAATTATCGTAGTGTCATTCTATGTGTTTGAAATAATTATTTCTAAGATTTGTGTTCTTTACAGCCTTAAGAAATCAGTAGTTACTAGGAATTTATAGGGTTTTTCTAGCAATGTCTAAGTGGGGAGAAAAAATTTAGGTATTAAACATTTGTGCAGACATGATTTCATTTGATCCCAACCACAACCCTACATAGTAAATATTTAGCTTATTAATTATGGTTATAGTCTTTGCCAATTTTGATATAATTTCTGGGATTGATTCTATTAGCACTTTTTCAGGAACTTTTTCTTGCTTCTTTGTCTATCTAGCTTTTTTTTTTTTTTTTAATAGAATGCCAAGTATTGTAGAGGATTTTGGGAGCTCTTGGTTATGTTATCTTCCTCTTAAAAATATTATGTCTTTTTGGTGATCAACACACTTCTAACAACATTGTACCTATAATCAACAATAAGGTATTGTGCATTTAAAATTTTGTTGAGGCTACATCTCACGTTAAGTGTCCCTACCACAATAAAATAAAATAAAAATAAAAGACTTAGTTTTAATCTTTGTTAGAGTTGGTCTATTTCTGTTTTGCCTGTTTTCTTAGAGCATCATCGTTAGTCTAGAGCATAGCTTTTCTGGGGTGTTAGTGGAAAATCTGCAGTGTTCATGAAGGTTTTCTCCCTTTGGATGAGCCGAGGCTCCAGTGTCTCCCCAGTATTGTGTGAGCTCTGAAATCTTTGGCCACCTTTCCAGACTCTTTTTTTTTTTTTTTAAAGATTTTATTTATTTATTTATTCGACAGAGATAGAGACAGCCAGCGAGAGAGGGAACACAAGCAGGGGGAGTGGGAGAGGAAGAAGCAGGCTCACAGCAGAGGAGCCTGATGTGGGGCTCGATCCCATA